>NC_091328.1:33368486-33539722 GCF_038502225.1 Cherax quadricarinatus
TTAATTTATCTAAATCTTCCTTTGGCCAGGCCACTGTCACTTTTCTAGGCCATGAAGTAGGTAGTGGTAAAGTTGCACCTAAACTTGCTAAAGTTCTTTCTATTAAAGATTATCCAGTTCCTCATGATAGGAAATCTCTTCAACGTTTCCTAGGCATGATAGGATTTTACAGAAGATTCTGTAAGAATTTCTCAGATATTGTAGCCCCTCTTACCTCTCTTACCAGTCATAAAGTTCCCTTTAATTGGACGTCAGACTGTAACACTGCTTTTAATAAAGCAAAAAGATTATTGTGTACTGCACCCATTCTCTTGTCTCCAGACTTCTCCAAACCTTTTTCATTACAGGTTGATGCTTGTGAGTCTGGGGTTGGGGCAGTACTATTACAAATCGGGAACAAGGAGTTGCAGCCTGTAGCATACTTTTCAGCCAAGTTTCAGCCGCATTGAAAAAGAAGCCCTCGTGCTGGTACTGGCTTTGGAGCATTTCGATGTTTATGTGGGCCAGACATCTCAGGTGGTCAGTCTACAGTGATCACAATCCTCTAGTATATCTCCAAGCCATGAAGAACCACAACACAAGGCTTATGCGCTGGACGCTAAGGCTGCAGCCCTACAATATTTCAATTAAATATATTGCCGGCAAAGAAAATATGTTGGCAGACTCTTTATCTAGAGTCTAATAATATTATTATTTAGGTTAGGATGTTATTTGTGGTAACCCCTTTTCACGCTCTTTTTTTTTATCCCCTGGTGTGGGTTTTTTTTTTTTAGTGAGGGGATGCGGGCTACCGTCCGCCTGTATCTTGGACCTATGCTAGCCTATCTGACTGCTGTCTCACTCTAAGTTTAGGGTTTGGCTTTTGGTCAAAAGAAAAGCTGAGCTCTATCTAAGAGTTGGATGGTGGAGAGGAAAGGCGGTCCCATTATTTTGTGCCATGGCGGCACGGTTACCACTGGGAGGTGGCAGCCTAATCCTGAGCCTTCTCGGGGTGGGGGTGTGGCATGCAAAGAGTACGTAACCTTTATTCGGCGCACGTACACACCCTCATTTACAGGCTATCTCCCCCAACCAGCGAACCAGGTTGCTAAGAGTTGATGATGGGGCCCCGTCGTTCAACTAGTGACCAGGTTCTAGCCAATAAGAAGATGGTTTTGGCAATCGCAGAGGTTATGTGGGTACCGCTCTCCTGTCTGCCCTTGTCATTCCCATTCTAGAGCTGGTTGAAGCACGGTCTGCTATCTTGTGGCTTCTATTTCTGCTTTGCTTACCGTGGAGTGCACTATACTTATCACTGTACATAGTGTACATATTGCTGTTATAAATTGGTGAAGGATAATATAAGTCTAAACTTTTTTCTACTGTGTTTATTTGCTCCCATTACACCCGGGGTAACAGGCCATTTGGAATCCTGGGTTGTAATACCGTTGCTACCCAAAATCTTTGAGAAACTCTTGTACAAGAGATTATATTCGTTTATAGCAGCACAAACCTTACTCAACTATTGCCAATTTGGCTTCAGGAAAAACAAAAGCACAAACGATGCAATTGTAAAAATGCTGGACCTGCTCTACTCAGCACTTGTAAATAAGGAATATCCATTAGGACTCTTTATTGACCTAAGGAAAGCTTTTGATACAGTAGGCCACGGCATCGTGGTCTACAAACTTGACCATTATAGTATAAGATCCCATGCACTTACATATTTCAAATCCTACCTTACTAACAGGCATCAATACGTCTCCATTAAGGACACAACCTCATCAACACGACCACTTGATACTGGAGTGCCACAGGGAAATGTCCTTGGTCCTCTGCTCTTCCTCTTATACATCAATGATCTTCCCAACGTATCACAATACCTGAAACCAATTCTCTTTGCTGACGACACGACTTATGTCATCTCCCACCTAAATCTTGCCTAAAAAGCTTACACTTAACACTGACAAAACATTTAATATCCTGGTAACAGAGAAGGTGTTGTACAACTCGACATTAAGATTGACAGTCCTATTGCTAAACATAATGAGGACAAATTCCTGGGCCTACACCTCGACAGCAACGTGAAATTCAGCACCCATATCCAACACATAACCAAAAAAGTAACCAAAACGGTTGGGATCCTCTCTAAAATACGTTACTGGGTACCACAATCACCCCTACTAACACATTTACTCATCTATCCCTACCTCACAATGCCATTAGTGCGTGAGGATCAACAGCAATTACCCACCTAAAGCCAATAATAACTCAACAAAAAGCCGCAGTAAGAATCATCACTCAATCCAGTGCTAGGCAACACCAACCTTTCCCCCACTCTTCAAAGACCTAAACTTACTCACTGTTCAGAACATCCACACTTGCTACTCTACAATCTACATTTACAGGACCATAAATTCCAGTATTAACCCTGAACTAAAACGCTTTCTTGATAGTTGTGACAGGACCCCTAGGCATAATACCAGACAAATGTGTCTATGACAATCCCCGTGTCCGGCTAAATCTATACAAAAATTCAATGTACATAAAAGGGCCTAAAATCTGGAACTCCCTACCTGAAAACTCTAGAACTGCAGACTCAACCACCATTTTCATAAACACCGTTAAAAAACACCTTATCTACCTAACACACCCCACCGGTACCTAATACACACCACCGGTACCTAACCACATGAAAACTACCTTATCTTGCACATATCTAAAACAAAATACACTTATTTGATTTCTGTGAATCCCCCTAATTTACACAAATGACTGTAAACATAAAAATCTGAATATAGCTAATGCTTCATAGTCCTTAAGCTAGTCAAAAGTTTGCCTATGACACTCCATTATAGGAGCATTAATAGAAACTGTGTCATGCCAAGATAAGACCACTCCCATTAATAGAGAAACTAATTGTAAATTTCTGAAATGTTTTGAACTACCCCGGTTTTGTAAATCTAGTTAATCACTACAGCTACCTAACTTTAATATCAGTATGATCCATAACTTGTGTCAATATAGAGAAATTAGTATTAGTCTGCCCGAAATGCCTAGGCATTCCTAGGCATACTAGTGACCTATGTAATAAGTATTTTATAATATGTAATAATATTGGAGTTATAGGAAAGGATACATGGATAAGAGATAAGATAAGATTTCGTTCGGATTTTTAACCCCGGAGGGTTAGCCGCCCAGGATAACCCAAGAAAGTCAGTGCGTCATCGAGGACTGTCTAACTTATTTCCATTGGGGTCCTTAATCTTGTCCCCCCAGGATGCGACCCACACCAGTCGACTAACACCCAGGTACCTATTTGCTGCTAGGTGAACAGGACAATAGGTGTAAGGAAACGTGTCGGAATTTCCACCCGCCGGGAATCGAACCCGGGCCCTCCGTGTGTGAAGCGGGAGCTTTAGCCACCAGACCACCGGGCCTCTAATTACACCCACCAAGACAGCCATGAACATACACGAAGTAACCGAGATATAGTTATTTAATGAAAATTTTAGTCCTACTTATGTCACAGTATCATTATTATTATATATTTTAATTCAGTTATGTAGCAGAATAAGCGAATGTTTGAACGTTTTATTGTGTAACTGACTGCCCGATTTTTAATCTAATTGTCAACCGTCATGAAAAATGAAATAAACATTTATTTATTTTGCTGCTCGTCTTTTGTAACTGCAACACACTCACAGGTCCATAAATGCACACACACAAAAAAAATGGTGATGAAACAACCGGGGGGACGGAAACACCTGGCTAAATAAATTTTGGGGGTCGCTGCTACAACCTGGCCAGTGCTCGTGTGTTGTTAATGTCTCCGAGACTCTTATGATGAACTACGATGTTGGGATATTACCATTTATCGCAATATAAGTCAGGGCACAATACATTTCAGTACGCCATGGAAAGTGTAGGATGAGAAGTTTTAGAGAAACGAAGAGAACATTTTCAGGGAAAGTCGTAGACGGTAAATTGCTCGCGGAATTTCATTCTTGGTAGAAGTAATAATGAGATTAGTGAGGAGTTCAGCACCGGAAGACAGCATGAAGAAAGTGAATATGAAAGCAAGGAGTAAAATAAGTCAGTATGGAAGGACTGCGTATAAAGAAATTCAATCGACAGAAAGTGGGTTTTGTGGAATTTAGTATGAAGGCAGTGAGTGTGAAGGAGGAGTGTAAAAACGCAAACATGAAGATGGAAGTGAATATGAAGAATATGAACATTAAAAGAGTGAGAATAAATGAGGAGAATGTGAAGAATTCAGAGTTCGAAGGATGTAAGTGTGCTGGAAGTATAAAAGAAATGAATGAAACAAAAAGTAGGTTAAAAATGTGAGAATTAGAATGAACTAAGATTGAACTATGTACAGGATTACTTAATAATTTTATTCTGGGAGAGTACAGGATGATTGTTGGAGTGTCCTTGCAGAGTACAGGATGATTGTTGGAGTGTCCTTGCAGAGTACAGGATGATTGTTGGAGTGTCCTTGCAGAGTACAGGATGATTGTTGGAGTGTTCTTGCAGAGTACAGGATGATTGTTGGAGTGTCCTTGCAGAGTACAGGATGATTGTTGGAGTGTCCTTGCAGAGTACAGGATGATTGTTGGAGTGTCCTTGCAGAGTACAGGATGATTGTTGGAGTGTCCTTGCAGAGTACAGGATGATTGTTGGAGTGTCCTTGCAGAGTACAGGATGATTGTTGGAGTGTCCTTGCAGAGTACAGGTTGATTGTTGGAGTGTCCTTGCAGAGTACAGGTTGATTGTTGGAGTGTCCTTGCAGAGTACAGGATGATTGTTGGAGTGTCCTTGCAGAGTACAGGATGATTTTTGGAGTGTCCTTGCAGAGGACAGGTTGATTGTTGGAGTGTCCTTGCAGAGTACAGGATGATTGTTGGAGTGTCCTTGCAGAGTACAGGATGATTGTTGGAGTGTCCTTGCAGAGTACAGGAGGATTGTTGGAGTGTTCTTGCAGAGTACAGGATGATTGTTGGAGTGTCCTTGCAGAGTACAGGAGGATTGTTGGAGTGTCCTTGCAGAGTACAGGATGATTGTTGGAGTGTTCTTGCAGGGTACAGGATGATTGTTGGAGTGTTCTTGCAGGGTACAGGATAATTGTTGGAGTGTCCTTGCAGAGTACAGGATGACTGTTGGAGTGTCCTTGGAGAGTACAGAATGATTGTTGGAGTGTCCTTGCAGAGTACAGGATGATTGTTGGAGTGTCCTTGCAGAGGACAGGATGATTGTTGGAGTGTCCTTGCAGAGTACAGGAGGATTGTTGGAGTGTCCTTGCAGAGTACAGGATGATTGTTGGAGTGTCCTTGCAGAGTACAGGATGATTGTTGGAGTGTTCTTGCAGGGAACAGGATGATTGTTGGAGTGTCCTTGCAGAGTACAGGATGATTGTTGGAGTGTCCATGCAGAGTACAGGATGACTGTTGGAGTGTCCTTGCAGAGCACAGGATGATTGTTGGAGTGTCCTTGCAGAGTACAAGATGATTGTTGGAGTGTCCTTGCAGAGTACAGGATGATTGTTGGAGTGTTCTTGCAGAGTACAGGATGATTGTTGGAGTGTCCTTGCAGAGTACAGGATGAATCTTGGAGTGTTCTTGCAGAATACAGGATGATTGTTGGAGTGTTCTTGCAGAATACAGGATGATTGTTGGAGTGTTCTTGCAGAGTACGAGATAATTGCTGGAGTGTTCTTGCAGAGCACGGGATTGTAGATGAATGGTTCAGAGAACCGACACGTATTCTATTCAAGATTGATGGATTGACCACATCGACTCAAGGTTGAGGGACTGATTACCTTATTCTCCTCCTGCTCCTAAAGTTTCTCATTTGTATGGACTGATGAAGCCACTGTGTGGTGAAACGTTTCCTCAGTAAAGATAACCAAGAGTTGTACATGTGTCTAATTTGACAGAGCACGGGATGATTGTTGGAGAGTTCTTACAGAATACAGGATGATTGTTGGAGAGTTCTTGCAAAATACAGGATGATTGTTGGAGAGTTCTTGCAGAATACAGGATGATTGTTGGAGAGTTCTTGCAGAATACAGGATGATTGTTGGAGAGTTCTTGCAGAATACAGGATGATTGTTGGAGAGTTCTTGCAGAATACAGGATGATTGTTGGAGAGTTCTTGCAGAATACAGGATGATTGTTGGAGAGTTCTTGCAGAATACAGGATGATTGTTGGAGAGTTCTTGGAGAGCACAGGACGTGTGTTGGAGTGCTCTCGGAGAGTACAGGACGTGTGTTGGAGTGCTCTGGGAGAGTACAGGACGTGTGTTGGAGCTCTGGGAGAGTACAGGACGTGTGTTGGAGTGCTCTGGGAGAGTACAGGACGTGTGTTGGAGTGCTCTGGGAGAGTACAGGACGTGTGTTGGAGTGCTCTGGGAGATTACAGGATGTGTGTTGGAGTGCTCTGGGAGAGTACAGGACGTGTGTTGGAGTGCTCTGGGAGAGTACAGGACGTGTGCTGGAGTGCTCTGGGAGAGTACAGGACGTGTGCTGGAGAGCTCTGGGAGAGTACAGGACGTGTGCTGGAGTGCTCTGGGAGAGTACAGGACGTGTGCTGGAGAGCTCTGGGAGAGTACAGGACGTGTGATGGAGTGCTCTGGGAGAGTACAGGACGTGTGCTGGAGAGCTCTGGGAGAGTACAGGACGTGTGCTGGAGTGCTCTGGGAGAGTACAGGACGTGTGTTGGAGTGCTCTGGGAGAGTACAGGACGTGTGCTGGAGTGCTCTGGGAGAGTACAGGACGTGTGCTGGAGAGCTCTGGGAGAGTACAGGACGTGTGCTGGAGTGCTCTGGGAGAGTACAGGACGTGTGTTGGAGTGCTCTGGGAGAGTACAGGACGTGTGTTGGAGTGCTCTGGGAGAGTACAGGACGTGTGTTGGAGAGCTCTGGGAGAGTACAGGACGTGTGCTGGAGTGCTCTGGGAGAGTACAGGACGTGTGTTGGAGTGCTCTGGGAGAGTACAGGACGTGTGTTGGAGTGCTCTGGGAGAGTACAGGACGTGTGTTGGAGTGCTCTCGGAGAGTACAAGATGTGTACTGGAGTGCTCTGGGAGAGTACAGGACGTGTGTTGGAGTGCTCTGGGAGAGTACAGGACGTGTGTTGGAGTGCTCTGGGAGAGTATAGGAAGTGTGTTGGAGTACTCTGGGAGAGTACAGGACGTGTATTGGAGTGCTCTGGGAGAGTACAGGATGTGTGTTGGAGTGCTCTCGGAGAGTACAAGATGTGTACTGGAGTGCTCTGGGAGAGTACAGGACGTGTGCTGGAGTGCTCTGGGAGAGTACAGGACGTGTGTTGGAGTGCTCTGGGAGAGTACAGGACGTGTGTTGGAGTGCTCTGGGAGAGTACAGGACGTGTGCTGGAGTGCTCTGGGAGAGTACAGGACGTGTGCTGGAGTGCTCTGGGAGAGTACAGGACGTGTGATGGAGTGCTCTGGGAGAGTACAGGACGTGTGTTGGAGTGCTCTGGGAGAGTACAGGACGTGTGCTAGAGTGCTCTGGGAGAGTACAGGACGTGTGTTGGAGTGCTCTGGGAGAGTACAGGACGTGTGCTGGAGTGCTCTGGGAGAGTACAGGACGTGTGTTGGAGTGCTCTGGGAGAGTACAGGACGTGTGCTGGAGTGCTCTGGGAGAGTACAGGACGTGTGATGGAGTTCTCAGAGAGTACAAGACGTGTATTGGAGTACTCTGGGAGAGTACAGGACGTGTGTTGGAGTGCTCTGGGAGAGTACAGGACATGTGTTGGAGGGCTCTGGGAGAGTACAGGACATGTGTTAGAGTGCTCTGGGAGAGTACAGGACGTGTGTTGGAGTGCTCTGGGAGAGTACAGGATAGGTGTAGGAGTACTCTGGGAGAGTACAGGATGAGTGTAGGAGTGCTCTGGGAGAGTACAGGACGTGTGCTGGAGTGATCTGGGAGAGTACAGGACGTGTGTTGGAGTTTTTCTGGGAGAGTACAGGACGTGTGTTGGAGTGCTCTGGGAGAGTACAGGACGTGTGCTGGAGTGCTCTGGGAGAGTACAGGACGTGTATTGGAGTGCTCTGGGAGAGTACAGGACGTGTGATGGAGTTCTCAGAGAGTACAAGACGTGTATTGGAGTACTCTGGGAGAGTACAGGATGGGTGTAGGAGTACTCTGGGAGAGTACAGGATGAGTGTAGGAGTGCTCAGGGAGAGTACAGGATAGGTGTTTGAGTACCTTGGGAGTGTATACTATCAGTGTAGGAGTGTTTTGGAGCAGTACAGGATAAGTGGAGAGTACAAGATAGGTATAAGACTGCTCTGGGAGAGTACGGGATGGGTGTTGGAGTGCTCTGGGAGAGTACAGGATGGGTGTTGGAGTACTCTGGGAGAGTACAGGATGGGTGTTGGAGTGCTCTGGGAGAGTACAGGACGTGTGCTGGAGTGCTCTGGGAGAGTACAGGACGTGTGCTGGAGTGCTCTGGGAGAGTACAGGACGTGTGATTGAGTGCTCTGGGAGAGTACAGGACGTGTGTTGGAGTGCTCTGGGAGAGTACAGGACGTGTGCTGGAGTGCTCTGGGAGAGTACAGGACGTGTGTTGGAGTGCTCTGGGAGAGTACAGGACGTGTGCTGGAGTGCTCTGGGAGAGTACAGGACGTGTGTTGGAGTGCTCTGGGAGAGAACAGGACGTGTGTTGGAGTGCTCTGGGAGAGTACAGGACGTGTGCTGGAGTGCTCTGGGAGAGTACAGGACGTGTGTTGGAGTGCTCTGGGAGAGTACAGGACGTGTGTTGGAGTGCTCTGGGAGAGTATAGGATGGGTGTTGGAGTACTCTGGGAGAGTACAGGATGAGTGTAGGAGTACTCTGGGAGAGTACAGGATGAGTGTAAAAGTGCTGTTGGAGAGTGCAGGATGAGTGTTGGAGTGGTCTGGGAGAGTACAGGATGAGTGAAGGAGTGCTCTGGGAGAGTACACGATAGGTGTTTGAGTACCTTGGGAGTGTATACTATCAGTGTAGGAGTGTTTTGGAGCAGTACAGGATAAGTGGAGAGTACAAGATAGATATAAGACTGCTCTGGGAGAGTACGGGATGGGTGTTGGAGTGCTCTGGGAGAGTACAGGATGGGTGTTGGAGTGCTCTGGGAGAGTACAGGATGGGTGTTGGAGTGCTCTGGGAGAGTACAGGATGAGTGGTGGAGTGCTCTGGTAGAGTACAGGATGAGTGTTGGAGTGCTCTGGGAGAGTACAGGATGGGTGTTGGAGTGCTCTGGGAGAGTACAGGATGGGTGTTGGAGTGCTCTGGGAGAGTACGGGATGGATGTTGGAGTGTTCTGGGAGAGTACAGGATGAGTGTTGGAGTGCTCTGGTAGAGTACAGGATGAGTTTTGGAGTGCTCTGGGAGAGTACAGGATAAGTGTTGGAGTGCTCTGGGAGAGTACAGGATGGGTGTAGGAGTGCTCTGGGAGAGTACTGGATGGGTGTAGGAGTGCTGTGGGAGAGTACAGAATGGGTAATATAAACACAAATGCAGTATAATGTGATCCTTTATTGACTACGTTTCGCCCACACAGTGGGCTTTTTCAAGTCACAAACAGAACTACCTGGGGTGGAAGGAACGCGAGTATTTATAGTCCGGCTGAGGTCAGGTGAAGAATGCTGCATCTGATGATGTACCGAGTGGGGTTATAGAGTCTAAAAACTTGGGTAGCTTGGAAAGGAGATTGGATAAGTTTGTGAGCAGACCTTCTTCAGTGTTCTTATGTGGGATAGCGATGAAGAAGTTTCTTGGCAAGTGGTTCAGCTATGTTATAGAAGCCACTATTCTGGTTGAAGTTGTCGGATATAGAAATGAGTGATGATTCCAGGATTCTTCGGTATTGAGTGTTGTCTTCTGTGGCGATAAGTCTTGAGTTTCTGTAGTTTATCAAGTGGTTGTGTGAATTACGGTGTTGTACGCAGGCATTCCTTGTGTCGTCAGACCTGCTTGCGTATTGGTGTTCTGAAATACGTGTTTGGAGGTCCCTTGATGTTTCGCCCACGTATAACTTGTTGCAGTCATTACAAGGGATTATGTATACCCCTGCAGAGGATGGAGGCTTGTCCTGCCTACTACTGGTGATGTCCTTGATGGTCGTGGTTGTGGAGGTAGATACTTGGAATGATGTTTTGGCAAAAATGTTGGAAACATGTTTGGCAATGGAGTTGGTGGGAAGGACTATGTATCTCTTCTCGGCAGTGTCTTCTCTGGGTGTGTTGAAGATGTTTAACGCTCGCCGTCTGCAGTCTCTGATGAAGTGACGAGGATAGTGGAGTTTAGAAAATATTTGTTCAATTATAGTGCATTCTTCCTCAAGGAACTCGTTGCTGCAGATTCTGAGTGCACGCAGGAAGAAGCCTATAATTACACCACGTTTGGTTTTGGTGTCGTGGTGAGAGTAGAAGTGGAGAAGATCGTTTTTGTTGGTGGGTTTTCGATAGACTTTAAAACGAAGTTCGTGGTCAGATTTGCAGAGCAGGACATCAAGGAAAGGAAGAGTGTTGTCGACTTCTTCTTCAAGTGTGAACTGGATTGAAGGCTCGACCTGGTTGAGCTTGTCTTGGAGAGCTTGAACGTTGAAGCGTTTAGGAGTTATGAGGAGAATGTCGTCAACATAACGGAGCCAGGTGACAGACGAAGGAATAATGGTGGAGAAACGTTCGGCTTCTAGATGTTCCATGTATAGGTTCGCCAGGACTGCACTGAGTGGCGAACCCATGGGTAGTCCAAAAGTCTGCTGAAAGAGGTGATTTTCGAAAGAGAAACACGTGAAGCCAACACATAGTTCAACAAGGTCGATGAAATCGCTGGCTGGAATGGGAAGATCAAGTGAATCGTCAATTTTTCTGCGCAAGAGATCGATGGCTTGTGTAGTAGGTACTTTGGTGAATAGGGAAGTCACCTCAAGGCTGGAAAGTTTCTTGTTCCTGATGTTGATGTTGCGAATGCGATTGAGAAGATCACCTGAGTGTTTGAGATGTGCTGGACTGATAGTGCCCAAGAGTTTAGAGAGGTGTTTGGCGAGAATTCCTGAGAGCTGGTGGGGAGCACTGCCTATTCCCGAGGATATGGGCCTCAGTGGGATACCACGCTTGTGAGTCTTTGGCAGGCCGTACATTCTGGCAGGTCTGGGGTTGCTGGGCATGGTGTGCAGAAGTTTCTTCCCTTGTTCTGAGCCCCTTAGAATGCGGCGAGTCCTTTGAAGAAAAGTTTTAGTAAGGTTGTCCACTTGGTTAGTTGTGAGAGGTTTGTAGGTATCTGGGTCATTAAGTAGATTGAGCATTTTGTTCCTGTAATCGTCAGTGTTCATGATAACAACACCACCTTTTTTATCAGCGGTGGTGACCCTGATGGTCGTGTCTTCTGCTAAACCTTTGAGTGCATTTATGTAACGTCGAGGTATGACTGGGGAGCTGCGTGTTGAGATGGCTTTCCAGCCTTGACGTGACTTCCCTATTCACCAAAGTACCTACTACACAAGCCATCGATCTCTTGCGCAGAAAAATTGACGATTCACTTGATCTTCCCATTCCAGCCAGCGATTTCATCGACCTTGTTGAACTATGTGTTGGCTTCACGTGTTTCTCTTTCGAAAATCACCTCTTTCAGCAGACTTTTGGACTACCCATGGGTTCGCCACTCAGTGCAGTCCTGGCGAACCTATACATGGAACATCTAGAAGCCGAACGTTTCTCCACCATTATTCCTTCGTCTGTCACCTGGCTCCGTTATGTTGACGACATTCTCCTCATAACTCCTAAACGCTTCAACGTTCAAGCTCTCCAAGACAAGCTCAACCAGGTCGAGCCTTCAATCCAGTTCACACTTGAAGAAGAAGTCGACAACACTCTTCCTTTCCTTGATGTCCTGCTCTGCAAATCTGACCACGAACTTCGTTTTAAAGTCTATCGAAAACCCACCAACCAAAACGATCTTCTCCACTTCTACTCTCACCACGACACCAAAACCAAACGTGGTGTAATTATAGGCTTCTTCCTGCGTGCACTCAGAATCTGCAGCAACGAGTTCCTTGAGGAAGAATGCACTATAATTGAACAAATATTTTCTAAACTCCACTATCCTCGTCACTTCATCAGAGACTGCAGACGGCGAGCGTTAAACATCTTCAACACACCCAGAGAAGACACTGCCGAGAAGAGATACATAGTCCTTCCCACCAACTCCATTGCCAAACATGTTTCCAACATTTTTGCCAAAACATCATTCCAAGTATCTACCTCCACAACCACGACCATCAAGGACATCACCAGTAGTAGGCAGGACAAGCCTCCATCCTCTGCAGGGGTATACATAATCCCTTGTAATGACTGCAACAAGTTATACGTGGGCGAAACATCAAGGGACCTCCAAACACGTATTTCAGAACACCAATACGCAAGCAGGTCTGACGACACAAGGAATGCCTGCGTACAACACCGTAATTCACACAACCACTTGATAAACTACAGAAACTCAAGACTTATCGCCACAGAAGACAACACTCAATACCGAAGAATCCTGGAATCATCACTCATTTCTATATCCGACAACTTCAACCAGAATAGTGGCTTCTATAACATAGCTGAACCACTTGCCAAGAAACTTCTTCATCGCTATCCCACATAAGAACACTGAAGAAGGTCTGCTCACAAACTTATCCAATCTCCTTTCCAAGCTACCCAAGTTTTTAGACTCTATAACCCCACTCGGTACATCATCAGATGCAGCATTCTTCACTTGACCTCAGCCGGACTATAAATACTCGCGTTCCTTCCACCCCAGGTAGTTCTGTTTGTGACTTGAAAAAGCCCACTGTGTGGGCGAAACGTAGTCAATAAAGGATCACATTATACTGCATTTGTGTTTATATTACCATTGTGTCGGTATTTTATACCATTTATTTCCAATACACAGATGATAGTGCTCTGTTATTATCACGTAAAAACCCAGAAGACCTTTCTAATGTACTATCACTAGAACTCGAGTCGTGTAACAAATGGTTGGTAGACAACAAGGTATCACTACACCTCGAGAAAACGGAAGCCATATTTTTTGGCACGAAACAATTTGAAAAGGGTAAATAATTTTAATGTCCATTGTAATGGGGAACCTATTATTACAGTAAATTCGGTGAAATATCTGGGAATCCCTTTCGACCCATGTAAGTCAGGAGAACTAATAGGGAACAATGTTATAAAAAAAGCGAATGTCAGACTAAAGTTCCTCTACAGACAGGCACAATGTCTACCTACTGAGGCTCACAGGACCCTATGTCTAGCTCTCATGCAATGTATTATAGGCCACTCTTGCTCTTCATGGTATTCTGCCTTAACGAAAAAAAGCTGAAAGATAGGCTACAAATCGCCTAGAACAAAATGGTGTGATTCATTCTGGACCTGGATCCAAGAGAGCATGTAGGACAGGTTTGAATTACAACAACTGGAGATGCTGAATGTTGAAGACAGAGTAAATCAACTAAAGCTAAATTACGTTTATAAAATTGCTCACAAGCAGTGTCCCCAATATCTTACTGCCATTTTTGTCAAGACCGGGAACCAATGCACATATAGAACTAGGGACAGGGAGAACAACTTTTGCAGTACCTAGAGTCAGTGGTCAGGCTTCAAAGACATTTTTCTGTACTGCAATAAAAGAATGGAAGAGACTACCTGCACATGTCAAAGCCTGTCATAGCATGAGCCAGTTCAAGAAGAGAGCCAAAATGTACCTCATGAATAAGGCTACAGAAAGGGAGGAAAGTGATTTCTTGTATGAAAATAACTAATTTTATCTCTCCCTTAGTATACCTTCTTTTATTGTAACTGCTTTTACATAGTTAAGATACAGCTTAATTAAACTATGATAAATTTCTTTAGTATTAAGTAGTCAGTAAATTAAGTCTGCTCATAATGCCTAGGCATGACAGTAGCTCTGTTTGCACTGCAGCTCATTATTGTAAATACATAATCTCAATGTACTACTTGCAAAAGAAATAAAACTGGCTATTGACTATACTTACCTGTTTTTAACCTTTAAATATAAATAATAATTATCACAAGGATCCCACAAGAAATAAGTCGCTCTGACTTTTTTGGGTTATTCCAGGTTCCTACACTTATGCGGCTATGTATGATATTCTTTGCAATTGTTTATACCTGAATACTTACTTGCTTGCTTACTTAATCCCTGACAAGACTCTCGAAATGTCATCACTTTCGATTTTATAGCTATTCTGTGGAATACTCGTATTGTATCAACGTCAGCTCTTCACGCTGTATGACCCCTACAGGCTTAGAGCTTCCACATGAAAATAATATAATCTTCGGAATAAACCACCACGCTATGTCTTCCTTAGCCTTTATTATCTCTCCCTTTTTAACATTCCTGATTTTACTTCAGTATTTCCCACTGCATAAGTGTTAAGAAATGGGAAATTTCTTTTCTATACTTAAAAATCTTTCTATAAAAATGTTGAGTACATACATACAGGTTCTGACGCTCATATCACTGGCTTCCCGGTGGCCTGGTGGAAACATTTCGACACGTTTCCTTACACCTGTTGTCCTGTTCAAATAGCAGCAAATAGGTACCTGGGTGTTAGTTGACTGGTGTGGGTCGCATCCTGGGGGACAAGATTGAAACTCCAGTGGAAATAAGTTAGACAGTCCTCGATGACGCACTGACTTTCTTGGGTTATCCTGGGTGGCTAACCCTCCGGGGTTAAAAATCCGAACGAAATCTTATCTTATCTTATTAGTGGTGGCTGCGTGAGGGTGGTGGAGAATGAGAGAGTTATCCTTATATCCAAATATTTTCGTCTTATGTTATCATAGAAAACGGTTCCTGCGTGAAGAAACTAACCATTAACTATTGCAGGAATTAATTACCCGTAATACAAAGAAAAAAATCTGCTGGGATTATTTAACCAGAGGATTGGTAACCCAGAATAACCCAATAAATGCCGTCCGTTATCGGGAACTTTCTCGGGAAAATTTCGTTTTGATATGCGAGTTGCCTGGAGTATACGTGGAGAGAGTTTTGGGGATCAACGCCCCCTCGGCCTGGTTTATGAGTTGGCCTCGTGGTGGATCAGAGCCTGATCAACCAGGCTGTTACTGTTGACACTACGCAGACCGACGTACGAACCGCAACCCGGCTGGTCAAGTATTGACTTCAGGTGCCTGTCCAGCGCCTTCTTGAAGACAGTCAGGGGTCTATTTGTTGGTAAGTAACCCGTCACTCAATTAAATTAACATCCTTTGAATGGTTGTTTAATCGTGCCACCTGAATGGCTGGTTTATTAATATAAGATGAGATCAGATTTGTTCGGATTTTTTACCCGGAGGGTTAGTCACCCAGGATAACCCAAGAAAGTCATTGCGTCATTCCGTTGGAGTTAGTTGACTGACACGCCCAGTCTCTGTCCATTCACTTTTCATTTTATGTCACTGATATCTTCATACAAACTGTACTGCCAGAGATACTTATAGCAGCGGTTGTAGCAGCAGCAGTTGCAGTAATAATAATAATAATATCAATTTATTTCTTTGCTTAGGTTACCATGTGTGAAAATTTGTCTGGACTGCCTCCAAGTGAGTCGCCTACCCTGGCAAGCTCTGTTGACACCGAGCTCTGAGGTCGATACCTCAGCCTCACAAGTGGCTTATAGGACAGATTTTCATAAATGACTGATGTTGCAAGAAATCTCACCTGTATGCACGTTTAAAGGACTAACTTACTTGGTGATGTAGAATCTATTCTGGTCTTCAACCTCCCTAAGCTTTAGTCCCTCTGGACTTGCCCTCAGAACCACTTGCAACTGGGAGCCTTAATTCCTGCAATATTCAATCATTATTAGTGACCTGCCTGCATCTCAGAAATTCCTATTTCCAAGGGGGGATGAATCCCCTGGAATACAAGAGACGCTGGTACGTACTAGGCATGCACTGCCAGCTGCACAAAGGCCTACAGCTCAACTCACTCGCAACTTTCCCCAGACACTGGCCAGGATCCTAAGAAAAAGTGGAGGTCTTGTCTTACTGTATGGGCCTGACGGAGGCCATCTACGGTACATCGAGGTGCCTCCACCAGATTTCCCCAGGTCTAATATGTGAAGACAAGTGGGGGCGCCGCCTGCTGATCACGGCACATGTTGTTCAGATGGTGTCTAGTCTTAGAAGGAAGCTCTGGCGTCTTCGAGACCCGCGTCTCGTCGTTCAAACTTGGGCTGCCAGTTCTCCCTAGCTAATATAACCTAGTGTTTGCCTACATTCGGCCTATTGCTACCTATGTTTATTATTATCTACAGTTGCCTCAATAATCCTAATACATGTGTGTGTGTATTAGTGAACTAACAGTATAAACTACCTACTTCTTCCCTGAAGGGTAAAACTATCAATTAAGAAGTGTGTAAGGGCCCTCGAACGGTGTGTTTTTCCCCGTTGGGACTTCTCGGACCGAATAAGTTCCAACACCATGTGTCTTTGCGTATCATAATTTGATTGGAGCAAAGAAAGCCACTATCATACCGAGTCATTTCAGGCAAACTTAACCAAATACTTATAGACTACTTAAGTCTAGACAGGTGAAGAGTGTTAGAATACAAATAGTTAATATTTCACTTTATTATTAATATGAGGTAGTACAATTCATGATACAATCATACATTTTTAAGTTCGTAATTAAGTTCATTTACTCATAAATGCATGTTTGTATCACTAATAAGTTTGTAATAATGGCTTTAATAGTTAAGGGATAATAAAATATTTGGGGAAGTTGCTTAGAATTTGGTTGGGGTTTAGCAAGATGTGTGTATGTTTGTTATTGAGAGATGAGATGATTTTTGAATAAGGTCCTAAACTGATTTGTGGGCAGGGGACCTCTTGCTGTTTCAGGCAAAGAGTTCCAAATCTTCGGGCCCTTTATGTGCATTGCATTTTTGAAAAGTATGAGACGGACACAGGGGTTGTCAGAAAGTTTTTGTGCCTCGTGTTATGCCTGTATGTTCTGTTGAAGCTGTCAAGGAGAAGTTTGAACGGAGAGTTGATATTGGAGTTTATTTTTCTGTATATGTAGTAGGCACAATAATAAGTGTGTATATTAAGTAAGTTCATGTTTTTGAAAAGAGGTGGAGTGTGTGATATAAGGTATGGAGGACCCTTTGGGGTACAAAGTATCATATCTTGGAAAGGATACCTACTGTTTTGGAAACTTTCTTAGGTATATGTGGGATGTGGGTCTGAAATTTAAGATTACAGTCCAGGTGGAGACCTAGAAATTTGCCCTCAGTGTGTCTTGTAATGGGCGAACCATTTATCGATATATTTAGCTGGATGCCATGTTTCCAAAAAGCATGAAGTAGGTTTTGTCTATATTGAGTGTAAGTTTGTTGGTCTTCAAGCATTTTGATATTTTATGTAGCTCGCTGTTTACAGTGTTAATAAGTATAGCAGGGTTTGGGTGGGAGAAGACATAAGTGGTGTCATTTGCGAATAGAACTGGTTTAAGGAGTCACAATGCATTTGGGAGGTAATTGATTTAAGTAAGAAAGAGTAGAGGATCTAGTACACTTCCCTGTGGTATTCCAACAACTACAGGCTGAGTATTGGAGGATACGCCATATGTGTACACATACTGGTGTCTACCAGTAAGATAAGATTTTAGAGAGTTGAGCGAGTGTCCTTTGACCCCGTAATGCTCAGGTTTTTGGTCTACTGTAACAAATGCTTTCCGTAGGTGTATGAGGAACTCCAGAGGATATTCATTTTTGTCAATTGCTGTATATAGTACGTAATTCGAGCATCTGAATAATTGCATCATTCGTGCATTTTTTCGCCTAAACCCAAAACAGGCAGGTGTTCACTATGTTATGGGAGAGGAAGTAGTAGATTTTTGCAAGAATGGTATATAATACCGACAAGATGAAATTAAGACACATGTGAAACATCTGGGTATCTTTATTGTAGACGTTACGCCATCCAGTGGCTTTATCAATACAAATTCCAGGACATAACTTTAAGACAGTAGGACTATATACAGAAGATGAGGTAATCAGTCCCTCAACCTTGGAGTTGGTGCGAAGAGCACCGTAGTCGTGGAGATTCTGAAGCAGAAGCAAGGAGCCTGGCGCTTATATACTAACGTCAGGTGTAGCAGACGAGGGCATTGTCACTGGTAGGCGGGATTTTCCAGTGGAAGTAGGTCTTTCCCAAAGAGATTGGTTAGTTGTAGCAGGAGTTGTCGTAGTCGTGAAGGTTATGTACATGTCCTCAGAATCAAGATTCCATGATGTTGCAGTGTCTGACAAGTTGTGCAAGAATGGTATATAATACCAACAAGATGAAATTAAGACACATCTGCAACATCTGGGTATCTTTATTGTAGACATTTCGCCATCCAGTGGCTTTATCAATACAAATTCCAGGACATAACTTGAAGACAGTAGGACAGATAACTGCAATCAAATCTCTGTCCCAGATTTTCGCTTGGCCGACTTCATGGGACTGAAAAATTACCTGGGTGGGCTAAATTGGGATGTCCTCACTTTGGGTCAGGTAGGTGATCTTGGTTGCCAATATGACGTTTTTCAGAGCATAGTTCTAGCTGCCCAGACAACTTTTGTTACGAGTAAGGAAATTAGATCTAACAAAAATGATCCCAAATGGATGAACAATAGATTAAAACATCTCATTGGTCAAAAGAGAGGCATGTATAGGCGTATCAAAAGAGGGGATGGGCAGTTAAGAAATCAATATATTCAATTAAAGAGAAACAAAGAAAGGAACAAGAAAAGCAAAAAGGGATTATGAGGCTAAGATCGTAAGGGATTCAAATATTAACCCTAAAGGATTCTTTCATGTATACAGAAACAAGATTAGAGACAAGATTGGCCCACTTAAGAGTAACTCTGGTCAGATCACTGACAGTAATAAGGATACGTGTGAAATTCTAAATACCTGCTTCGTCTCAGTTTTCACCCAGGAAAATACCAGCAATATTCCTGAAATAATAGATAATGTAGAACAGGATGATAAACTATGTACGATTGCGGTAACTAGTGACATGGTCCTCAGACAAATAGAAAAACTAAAACCTAACAAATCCCCAGGTCCTGATGAACTGCTTGCAAGGGTGTTAAAGGAATGTAAAGGGGAACTTAGCTGTGAAGGCTTACTCAGCCCTGTAACAACTTCAGACAGTATTACCAAGGCTGGCTCCTCCTCAGGAAAATTAATATATGGAAAAAGAATAAAAACTGACAAACATAAACACTTTATTATTTAGAAAATATAAAATATAAAACACTTAAATATGAAGTATTAATCCTACATTAAAGAAAATGAAAAATATAAATGATAACTGAATTCAACGCTAATATAAATGTATATAAAACGTGGGTGTCTGGTGTTGGTGACACTGCGTGTTGTTGAAATCGTAGCCGTTGCTGATGATGGGGGGGGGGTCGCAGGTGTTGATGACAACCCACCGGCTCGTTCTTCACAGATTTTCTAGCTTTCAATAATCCTTCCAGATGACAGGAAAGCAGGTTTTCTCCACTGCAATGATGAGGGGTTATATCCTGCTACTTGCATACACAAACAGGTAAGTGGATCAAAATTTGGGACATTTCATAACGTTAGTCCGTCTCCTTCAATTCTACTCGTTGATTGGCAGGTGACCCTCTCTGTCATCCAAGCTGGAAAGATAGGCAGGACTAAGTTTATTATTGGTCAAAAGTGAAGCTTTCAACCAATAAATCCACTAGAATACAAGGCAGGCATGTACTTACAGTAGTGCTGGGAGCTGTGAGTCTAGTGATTACTGTTTGGACAGGAGCCCCACACGTCACCTTTCGGGGGGGGAGGGAAGGAGGAGGGAATAGCAGGAGCTAGACTTGCCTTAAGTTAACAAGTAGCCGGCAAGCAAACTATCACTTTCGGGGATGGGGAAAAAGGGGGGGGGGATAGCGGTAGCTGGACTTACCCTACCTTAACAAGTAGCCGGCAATGAAACTATTGTTACTATATCGCTACTTCTATCTATTGAACTTTTCCCTCACACTTCCCCATACCAAGACTTATAGTCAAGGAGTATAAGAAGAATAGGTGAGGAAAAAGTTCTAACATGTGGAAGTCGCGTAAGGCAACAAATCTTCTACTGACTGTCACGACTTAACCAATCAGAGAAATAATTGGATGAACCATTGATATACACAATATGGAACTTAAAAGCCTGGAGTGCCAATGTCCGCCTCAAGAGGCGACTGTTGGTTCCCTTAAAAGTTTCTAGGTACATCAAAGGTTTGTGGTCCGTTTCTAAAATGAATTCTTTTCCCAGCAAATAAAATTTAAGTTTGGAGATACCCCACACAAGGGATAAACATTCCTTTTCTATTGTGGAGTATCTTGTTTCTGCGGGAAGGAGTTTCCGGCTTAGGAAGCATACAGGGAAGGGAGTACCATCATGGTATTGTAGTAACACCGCACCTAAGCCAGTAATGGAGGCATCAGTTCTTAAGCAAAATATCTGGAATCTTAAGTATAGGGTCTTTCGAAAAGATACTTTTAATCTCATTAAACTTTTCCTGAGCTATGTCGGAAAGTTCAAGAGGTTCCTTCACAGACTTTTTAAGGAAGTCAGATAAGATGCCTGTAAGATCAGTAAGGTTCGGGATAAACCGTGCATAAAAATTTACAGAACCAAGAAAGCTACGCATGAGCTTCTTGGTTTTGGGGAATTTAAATTTTAATAAAGCTTTGATCTTACTGGGGAGAGGCTGCAGAGAGTTATTAGAAAGTATCAGTCTAAGATATCTAATCTTGTTATACCCAAGGAAGCATTTCTTTGGCTTGGCAGTAAGGCCATGTGAGCGTAACCTATGCAGAACTGATGTTAATGTTTGGATATGTTCGCCCCAAGTGGATGTCATTACGTAAATGTTATCAAAATAAACTGAAACATTTGGCATATTACCCAAGACCTTTCTCATCAGTCTCACGTAGGTAGCACAGGCAGTTACCAAACAGAAGGGCATAGTTTTATATTGCATCAGTCCTTGGTGTGTAGGAAAAGCGGTGTGCTGCTTAGAAGAAGGATCTAAAATTACTTGATATGCCTGCGCAATATCAATCTCTGAAAAGAAGGAAGAGTCATAAAATTTGTGTAGATCGCTATCTATTAAGGGCATAGGCTCAGCATCCCACCGAGTTATAGGATTAAGGCCTCTGAAGTCAATAGCAAGTCTATATGAATTATCCTCCTTTTTAACCATGACTACTGGTGAGCAATATGCAGATACTGAAGGTTCAATGATCTTCAGTTTTAATAATTTGTCTACCTCTCGGTCAAATGCATCCCTAAGGTGAACTGGAACTGGGTATAATTTTCGTTTGATAGGACTGTCCGTCACTAAGTCAATCTTATGGACTACCGTGGAGGTAACACCTGGAATATCAGTAAAGACGTCTGAAAAGTTATTCACACATTGTAGTAGTTCATGTCTCTTATGGTCATCCAAAGATTCATTAATATTAATGTTGGTTGCGCCCGAGAGGTCAAGAGCCACCAAGTCATGTAGTACTTCATCATAGTCTAAGTTAGAGGTGTCAATTACGCACACCTTACATTCTTCAGTAGTCGTATCAAGTTCGTGTGTTAAAACTAAGTCAAAGTTATTAAGGCAGTTAACCGAATTTCTTCGGTAATATTTCTTAAGGATGTTGATATGATAAAGCTTAGGTTTCCCCTCGACTTCTATGAGGTAGTCAACTTTCCCACAAATTTTTAATACTTTATATGGACCTTTCCATGCTACTAATAATTTATTTGACTTGATAGGCAAAAGTACAAGAACTTCATCCCCTGCTTTAAAACTTCTCCTCTGACTTTTGGAATCAAAATAGGTTTTGTACTGGTCCATTGACAAGCTTAGGTTTTTCGAAACTATGTCAGAGGTCTCCTCAAGTTTGGATCTAAGGTCAAGGAGAAACTGGTAAGAAGACTGAACCTCAGCAATCACCTCCTCATTAGTCCATAAGTCATGAAGGATGGACAATGGGCCTCTGGCCTGTCTACCATAGAGAAGTTCAAAAGGTGAAAACCCCAAAGAGTCACTGGGAACTTCCCTCATGGCAAACAAAGCACAGGGTAGGTAACGATGTCACTCCTTAGGTTTAAGGAAGCAAAGTTTCCTTAAAATGGACTTGTGAATCGAATGCTGGCGCTCAATCCTCCCATTACAGCTGGGATGATAGGGTGTGGTGAAGAGAGGCTTCACTCCCAGAAGTTGGTATAGATGTTGCATTAAGTCAGATGTGAATTGTGTCCCACGGTCAGACAAAATTTCTCTAGGGATGCCCACTCTGGAGAAGATGGACAAAAGGGCTTCAGCCACCTCCGTAGTGGTTATGGTCTTTAAGGGTATGGCTTCAGGGAAACTCAAAGCATAATCAACTAATGTTAATATATATCTATGTCCCCCAGATGAAAGTGGAGATAAAGGACCAACGATGTCAATAGCTACTCTTTCGAAAGGTACCGTAAAGACTGGCATTTTGACCATAGGTACTCGCCTGGTACCTCGGGAGGATGACAGTTGGCAAACTTTACATGATCTACAATAGGTAGTGATATTTGAGGATATTTTTGGCCAAAAATAGGTTTCCCTAATTTTATTTAAGGTTTTACGATGCGAGAAATGTTCAGCCACTGGCAGGTCATTAGCCATTTTAAGAACAGTCTCTCTGCATTGACTTGGAACAACTAAGATGGAATAGTCTATTTCATCTGAATTTAATTTGAATACTGACTTGCACAAGATACCTTTTATATATTCAAATTTATATGAAAAGTTTTTCCTTTGGATAACTTGATTTTGTTTAGCGGCATTATGGCAATTCTGAAGAGAAGGGCAATTGCGTTGTAAATTGACAAAGGAGTCCTTCGATATATCTAAAGGCTTAAAGTCAGGGAAAATCAAAGGATGGATAGTAGGAGAAGCCTGAGCTTTGGTCTGAGCCCTAGTCAAGACATTTATGGTATCGGAGGTGATATCTTCACTTTCATCTAACAAG
Source organism: Cherax quadricarinatus (assembly GCF_038502225.1). Taxonomy (NCBI): domain Eukaryota; kingdom Metazoa; phylum Arthropoda; class Malacostraca; order Decapoda; family Parastacidae; genus Cherax; species Cherax quadricarinatus. Next base: position 33,391,565 of record NC_091328.1, read on the forward strand.
TGAACCGGTGATCCTACTACCTCGCTTTCGAGAGTAGCATCACTGGTTTTTAATCCAACATGAATCTCACGAGACATTGTCTCATCTGAACATTCGAGGGGCTTCTCCGACTCTACAGGAAGAGGATCTGAAACACTTATGTCCATCTTTGGTGATGAAAGGTCAACCTCAGAAGGAAGAATTGCACCTTTTACATTACCTATTAGTACGGAGCAAGAAGTGATGGGAGCTAGTACGGCTTCAGACCTACCTGTGAACCATTTAGACCTAATTTAACAATGGATGGTAGAAAAAGTGTCTGTACGGTCCAAGTAGTCTGAAAGTATAGCAAAGGAATGAGTTTATTTATGATTAGGGAACAGCTTATCAGAAATGACTATACATGTGCATCCAGTGTCTCGTAAAATGGTAGATACATTAAGTCCATCAACTGTTCCTGAACAGAAGGATGCTTGGTCATTACAGTCTTTAAAACATCTTCCAACTTTTTGGACCTTCTTAGAAGGACAATCTGGACGTTTATGTCCCTTAACACCACACAAATGGCAAACAGGAATAAAAGAAGTCATTTTACTTTCCACTAGAGGCTTTGATTTCTTAAGGTCTGATGAACCCTTGCCCTTAGGGTTCGATCCCTTTAGGTCTTTATAGGAATTGTGAGCCTCAGCATACAGGTCAGCAGCCTCAGCAACTTCCTCAGCTTTAATCAGGTTACGTTCTCTAATGAATGTTCGTATCTGGTGAGGAAGAGCTGTCAGGAACTGGTCAGCAACCATGAAGCCTCTAAGAGATTCATAACTGTGATCAATTCCTGAACTCTCTATCCAAAAGTCGAACAAACGAAAGAGTGTTACCTGTAACTGTTGAAAGTTCTGGCCAGGCTGTAAGGTGGCATACCTGAAATCTTTCCTGTAAGAATTTGTGGTTTTTTGATATGCTTTAAGGATTGCCTTCTTCATTAGATTATAATTTCATATGATATCCTGCAACAAAGTTGCATAGATATTCAAAGCGGTACCAGAAAATAACATTCCTAACCTAGTAGCCCAGGTGTCAGCAGGCCATTCACAGAGGGTAGCGGTATTTTCAAACCTGATAATGTATGAAGTTATGTCTTCCCCCTCTGTGAAGGGAGGTAAATTAGGTGTTGGAATATGTGCACTAGCTGCATGATGTTCAATTACTCCTTCCTCTAATTGTTGTTGTGAAAGAGTTAACTTTTTATTCTCTAATTCAAGGCGAGCTTTTTTGAGCTCGCAATCCTTTTCTCTCTCTATTAACTCAAGTTCTCTAGCTTTTTCCTCACGTTCTCTAGCTTTTTCCTCAACTTCTCTATCCTTTGCTCTTTCCTCAAGTTCTCTTATTTTAGACTGTTCCTCACGTATTTTAGCCTGTTCCTCACGTATTTTAGCCTGTTCCTCACGTTCTTTAGCTCTTTTTTCACGATCAAGTCTACCATGCTCCTTTTTGTCTTCTCTTTCTCTTTCTAACCATCTTTCTTGGATTTCTCTCTCTCTCCTTTTTCTCTTATCTTTCCCTTTCTGTCTCTCTTCTCTCTCAATTCTCTCTCTTTCAAGTCTTTCCTGGATCTCAGCACTAATGAAAGATTCTAAATTTTTCCCTGTTTTTTCTAACTTCCAGCGTTCATCCAAAACTGGTATTCCTACATACTTGCAAGAATAACTTAAGCTATCAGGGGAAATGAAACGGGTATTAAAGAAAACGGAGGGCTCAATTCCTGCTCCGCTCAAACTGTAAGTAAACCAGAGGGCTCGATCCCTACTTCAATTAAACAATATGTATTAACTAAAACGAAGGGTTCTATGCCGGCTCCGAGCAAACAGTAAGTAGACCATCCAATCTTCTCACCAACAAATCAAGAGTGTCCTATGACAGTTCCCTTGATATAATAAAGAGCTCAATGAAACAAATTGTCACTGGAAAATCTCGGGTCCCTAGAGTCTAATCCTCCAAAGTGTTTCAACCTCACACAAAAATAGATGGCAGAATTAACTAGTATTCCTGCCTTGACTTGATTTACAATAAATTGAGACTATAACAATCACCAAGTCTTTTAAATACCTGTACTGTAGTCCTACCATAGAGAATGATTACTCATGGCTGGTGGTAACCGTCTGTGGTATGCGGCGTTGAAGTTCCAATGGTAGATTCGAGATGGAATTGAATCTTGATCCAGCAGAGTTGATCCTGGCAAGGTCGCCACTTGTGAAGGCTTACTCAGCCCTGTAATAACTTCAGACAGTATTACCAAGGCTGGCTCCTCCTCAGGAAAATTAATGTATAGAAAAAGAATAAAAACTGACAAACATAAACACTATTATTTAGAAAATATAAAATATAAAACACTTAAATATGAAGTATTAAACCTATATTAAAGAAAATGAAAAATGAAAAGAATAAATGATAACTAAATTCAACGCTAATATAAATGTATATAAAACGTGGGTGTCTGGTGTTGGTGACACTGCTTGTTGTTGAAATTGTAGCCATTGCTGATGATGGGGGGGGTCGCAGGTGTAGATGACAACCCACCGGCTCGTTCTTCAGATTTTCTAGCTTTCAATAATCCTTCCAGATGACAGGAAAGCAGGTTTTCTCCACTGCAATGATGAGGGGTTATATCCTGCTACTTGCATACACAAACAGGTAAGTGGATCAAAATTTGGGACATCTCATAACGTTAGTCCGTCTCCTTCAATTCTACTCGTTGATTGGCAGGTGACCCTCTCTGTCATCCAAGCTAGAAAGATAGACAGGTTACCCACTGCTTAAGAAATCACTCTCCATGATAAGTACAATACCTAAAAGATGTGGTGATTATTACAACAGTCAACTTAGAGCAAGACTGAAAGGACTAAGTTTATTATTGGTCAAAAGTGAAGCTTTCAACCAATAAATCCACTAGAATACAAGGCAGGCATGTACTTACAGTAGTGCTGGGAGCTGTGAGTCTAGTGATTACTGTTTGGACCGGAGCCCCACACATCACCTTTCGGGGGGGGGGGAAGAAGGAGGGGAAGGGATAGCGGGAGCTAGACTGACCCTACCTTAACAAGCAGCCGGCAATCAAACTGTCACTTTCGGGGTGTGGGGGAAAAAGGCGGGAATAGCGGGAGCTAGACTTGCCTTACCTTAACAAGTAGCCGGCAAGCAAACTATCACTTTTGGAGAGGGGGAAAAAGGGGGGGGTGGATAGCGGGAGCTGGACTTACCCTACCTTAACAAGTAGCCGGCAATGAAACTATTGTTACTATATCGCTGCTCCTATCTATTGAACTTTTCCCTCACATTAGCATACTTTTGGCTAATCTTTTTAACATATCACTACAAACTGGCATAGTGCCTGATAAGTGGAAAATGGCAAATGTAATACCTATTTACAAGGCAGGTGACAGGTCCTGGACTTCGAACTATAGACCAAAAAGCTTTACCTCCATAGTGGGAAAATTTATGGAATCAATAATTGCCGAAGCAATTCGTAGCCATCTTGACAGGCACAGACTGATTAATGATTCTCAACACGGTTTTACAAAGGGGCGTTCCTGTCTTACGAACTTACTAACTTTTTTCACTAAGGTGTTTGAGGAGGTAGATCATGGTAATGAATATGATATTTTTTTTTTTATTTATTTAAAAATATACAATACATTAAATAATCATAGGATTACCTGTCATTTCATTCATAGTAAGTATAATTACAATTATCAATATATACGCTAGAACGGTTATAAATGTTCGTCCGTCCCCTATTCATTATGTACCTATCCTAAGGTAACACAAGAATATACAAATTCTTCGTTACCTTAATTAAAACCCTCTTATATACATTTTATACAAAGAGAAACTATTCATCAATAATATGCCTTAGTATTTGATTTTATGTCAATAATACCTTTGTAAAGACATTATACATAAACAAGTGCATATATAACAAAATATCCAAAAACGAACGATATGTAATGAAACTGGTACTCAATTTACTTGACAACTGCAAAGATACAAAACATATTCAGTACATTACACAAAGGGTTCCACTTAATAGCATGAGATAATTCTGAATTGCCAAACAAGTAACATTATGCAACATACACACACCACATTCTTATCACATATACACACACACATTATGAGAGATTATGTACACATAATACAAAATTGTTACCCTCATATCTGGTCATATTCCAAAACATATATCCCAGGAGACCCCAAGCAGAACGTTACCAGGTATCATCCACATGCCTGATACAAGGAAAGTATAAAAAGAAAAACTATATATATAAGTTGCACAAGGCGCTTTTACATAACACCTGTCATGCAATTCTTGAGTTTGCTTCACAAGAGACCCACTCTCTTAGCCACGTCAATTTAAGAACAAAAATTAGTTTCCAAACAATAATATATATATATATATATATATATATATATATATATATATATATATATATATATATATATATATATATATATATATATATATATATATGTTTGAATAAAACATCATCCAAACTAATGATCATACCTATCATTTATAAATTAAATCACACCCATACCAATCGTATGCCACCTTCACTCACACATATTCAAGAAGCCAGCCTCGTGTACCCTTTAAGGTATTAACTCCCATAAATCCCTGACCTTGAATCTGCAATATCCCTTTGAAAATAAGAAAAACCATCTGTTTCCCGTAATGTCTTTATTTCTCTGCTGTGTACCATAAAATATCGCTACCAGTGCTCTGATTCTCTCCCTCACAGATAAATGCCTATATACCCATGACGTATATACAAAATCCGTCACTAAATATCCGATTGCATTCTGTACCGGTGTTTCGACTCCCCCCCCCCCCACATCTAAACTTAAAGCTCTTAAGACACTACACCCACCCCCACCCACCATTCTTAAAACCCTACCAAACCACAACCTTACGTGTTCCAATCTTTTACAGAAATAAACTGCATGAAAGACCGTATCAGGATCTCCACACACACAACACAGCCCCCCCTCCTGCACGCGCCTATTCGCTAAAACTTCCCCGGACGGCAGTATATTATGTAAAAATTTAAACATTATCTCCCTGACCTTGGCTCGTAACCGTAATGCTTTTAAACGACCCCATATGTCCTTCCATGCATACATTGGATATATTCCCTCCACCTTAGCCACTACCTCCCTGCCCTCTACCAGTGCCAATTTGCCGATCTTGATCATGCGTGGATCTTTTACATAAATTAACATCCTCAACATGTCCTCACATCTCTTTACATCCGTGCCGGTCAACCAACGTACCAAGTCCCGTCTTATCCAGGTCAAACCCGTGCCAGCCATTCTACCCTCTCTCAAGTAGCTATGCTTGACATACATGCTTAACATTCTATTATGCAGATTCATTAGCCCCAGGCCACCCCGGCCAACCGGAAGCGACACCACATCCCTCGTTAACCAATCACAACCTGAACCCCAAATATATCTATATACACGCGTTAACATACGCTTTTCATCATGTGGATGTAACGGATAAATACATGCCACATGCCACAACTTACTGAACAAAATCACATTCACCACAATTGCGCGCTGATGTATAGACAAGCCTCCTTCCCTCAATCCTGTCAAACGACCTAAAACCCTCTCTACAGCCTCACTTGAATTCACCTTCCTCGCATCCTGTATGTTATCCCTATGCACAATCCCACACACCTTAATTTGATTTACTAAAGGCCAGCCTTCCCTCTGGCCTAATACCACACCCGCACAATCCCCCACCCCCATAAGCATTGATTTTTCCTTATTAACCGTCATTCCGGTTGCTTTCCCGAAACATTCCACCAATTCGCTCACTTTTCCTAAAACCTTGGCTCCACGAAATAAAACCGTAGTGTCGTCCACGTAACCTATAATTCCTGATTGTACCCCAACCCAACCTTGCTTGTCATCCTGTCGTACAATCCCCCTCATGGCTCTAAAAAACGGGTCCTGAATCAACGCAAAAAGAATTTGTGATATAGGACACCCCTGCCGCAATCCCCTATGCATCCTAACAACTTTTCCCAACCTACCGTTTGTAGACAGCCTGTACTGTCAGAGCACACAGCCTAGCCGTCTGCTCTGACTAGTTCATATAAGCACCTGCTTGTAATGGTAGATAACTTGACGCGGTACAGTGAATTAGTACCCATTCCTGATAAAACCGCGGAAACGGTCGCTAGTGCTTTCCGTGAGCATGTTGTTCTTCGTCATACTTGCCCACGTGTCCTTCTGTCAGACAATGGGTCTGAGTTTATAAATGGCATAATGCAGGATCTTTGCTCCAGATTCAACATTCATCAAGCGCCAGTAGCTCCACGCCACCCTGCGAGTAATGGTCTTGCTGAACGTACAAATCGCAAAGTCCTGGAGGTGCTCAGAGTAACCGTTAACCCAAGTTGTACTACATGGGATGAGGCTATCCCAGATGTTCAGTGTACATTAAATTCCTCCCTCAACAGCTCGATCGGTGAGACACCTCATTTTGCTTTGTATGGCTATGACAAGCGCTTACCATATGAAATTCTGTTTACTCCACCTAGACCTACTTACGATACTGATAACCCCAGTGTAGTAAAGATGAGGACAACACAGCTTGTCTTCCAGCGGGTACGAGAGAACCTTATGAAAGCTACTGATAGGTTCACGTCTGAGCGCAATGCCCGCGCCAAGGAAAGCAAAGTGGAACCAGGTTGCAAAGTTATGTTGCTCAACCCAGTGCAGACCTCAGGTATGCACAAACTTGTCCCAAAGTTTGTGGGTCCTTACCATGTCCTACGACAGCTCCGTGGCAATAAGTTCGAGGTGAGGGAGATTGCTACGGGAACTATCAAGGAAGCCCACCTTGATCACATGAAGTATGTGGACCATATGCAGGCCGAAGCAGAGCTGGAGGCGCGTGCGTTGCAACGCCACGATCAGACTAATGTTAGGGACAAACCGTCTATCCCTTCTCCCACTACTACTGGTACGGAAGACGGCCCAGTAAGGCTCCATACTTATGGCCTGCGACCCAGGACAACAGTACATTTCTGTGACATTGACGTACCTACTGACTTGTCTGACTCCTACGCTAGTTATGCTAATTGTTTGCTTGCAGAAATGGGTATAAATGCACACACATTGTATAGCTAGTCGATAATAGAGTCAGGGTGGACAACATCATGTAATTATGTAAATACTTTTAGAAGGGTACCCAGAGTGTAATGAATTCCATGGATATAGTATTATTGTACGTATGTGCACCAGTGTTTTATAACTAAAGGAAAAAAGCCTGTATTACGGTCAGGGCAGTGCTGCCCTCTGAGTTACATGTCACACCTTAGGAAATGCTACTGTCAGTCATTGTTTGCAGATGTGAGCGTGCAACAACGTTAGTAGACGAGTGGTCAACTGATGTTCAGCCCTGCGGACAACCTGTATATAGAAGATTTTAGTTCCAGTGCTGACGTCTCTGGGCTCTCTACTCGATGAAACAGCGCGGGCAAACCAGTTTTCTCTTCCCCTGGATGGGAGAGTTTTTTTTTGCCTGTCGCATTTTTTTTGTCCATTTTTTATTTACTAGTGAGCGAAAGCCAGTCCCTCTCTGGGGTAGCTAGTGTAATTCCTTTATACCTATGGGCCCACCAGTATTGTCGCGTCGGGACGACGCGAGGTGCGTGGCCGAGCAAATGTAGACAGCCTGTACTGTCAGAGCACACAGCCTAGCCGTCTGCTCTGACTAGTTCATATTTCGCGGCATTCAGTGCTGCCCTCTGTAGGCCTACCTAGGTCGGTGGGAAGCACAGACCACCCTCTCTCACTCCTCGACCGACCGACGTGATAGTCACAGGTGCTCCCCCTCCACGGACTGGCTTGCGGTCACTCCCTCACACTGCCCGTTGTGTACTCACTCCTACCCAATTAAAGCCAATCTAGTCCACGGCCGTATCATTGCTACCTACGCTACCTTCATCGGCACTAAACCGCTGTTCAGCAGTAAGAACAGCAGTAACACGTTTACCTGCACCCTAAACGTAGCCTGCTCGTACAAAACCTGTGCCCAACTAACAATTTCCTTTCCGAAACCTTGCCACTGCATAAACTTCCATAATGCATCTCTCTCCACGCAATCGTATGCAGCGTGCCAATCTAAAGCTAATATTCCACCCTTATTACCCCTCCCGCTTTCCTCAATGAACCTGCGAATAATTCCTTGTCCCACACACATAGATCGTCCTGGCACACCATATTGTCCCTCGTCCAGAGCTCTCTCCAAAACCCGTTTTTTCCTATTTCCTAACAATTTCGCAAATATTTTATAGTCGCCACACATTAATGAAATTGCCCTATAATTATGTATATAATTCCCAGATTTTTTTTTCGGGACTAGAACAACCACCCCTGTTCTTTGTTGCTGTCCCATAATGCCACTATTTTTCATGGCATTAAATAATATCACCAAAAAATCGCGAATACAATCCCAATTGTCCTTGTAAAAATCACAAGGGATTCCGTCAATCCCCGGTGACTTCCCTACACTCATACCCTCCACAGCCAACCTAATCTCTTCTTCACTTATAGGTCCATTCAAAGCCAACCTGTCCATGTACTCTAGATTACAATGTACATATTCACCCATTTCTCCCAGCGCCCCCTTAGAAATCCCAGCATTTTTGTATTGCAATTCATACCATGCGTCTACAAAGGTATTCATAGCCTCCGTTGACCGAAGGACCTGCCCCCTACTAAAGTCTCCCAATGACTCCTGAACCTCTAATCCCATTAATTCTGTTGCCTTACGACGTCTGCCCTGGTCTCGCAAGACAAACGCCGAAGGACGGTCACCCCATAAAACCTCATCAATTCCACTTGCTATCCGTGCCGCATCAAAAATACGATTGTGAATGTCTCTAATTAAGCGTTTTAAATTTTCAATTTCAACCACCGGATACACTCCCCCACCCTTTGTATAACATGCTTGCAGTTGATTTTCAAGATAGTTCAATAGCCCATACTGCATTCTCTTGTCTTCTTTTCCTTGCTGCTGATAAAAATTCCTCACCTTCACCTTACCGACAGTATCCCACCATTCGACTATATCAATTCCCTCCTGCCATTCAGCCCACCATCCTCTCCAAGCACTCACAAAATCTTCCCTCACACCTCTTTTGTGCATTAAACCCACATTCAACTTCCAGAAACCTCTGTAACGCCTCGGTAATCCTACCCAGTCAACATCCGTCATAACACCTCTGTGATCGGAAAAGCTCACATTTAGCACACGTACACTCCTGACGCTGACACCTCTAGAAACGTATATGCGATCCAGTCTTACCGCATACTCCCTTCTAACGAACGTATGCATGACCCCACTCACCTCATCCCCCCCCCCACAGCCGTAACATTAACACTCCGCAAAAGGTCCCATAAATATCCTGAAAAAAAAACTCTCCCTCTCGGTTCGACATCCTTGCGACGATCAATGCAATTCCAATCACCCCCAATAATCGTGACGACTGGCAGTGATCTTAAATGGTACACCAACACGTCCCTAAAAAACGCATTTTTTACACGCATGTCACCTTCCGCCGGTCCGTACACCCCCAGGAAGGCCACCCGTACCCCACCCAACACCCCATCAACCCTAACAACCCTCCCCTCCTCTCCCACCTCATATGTTTGCAAAGAAAACGGGCTAGCCTCTTTAACTAACACTGCTACACCACCTTTCAGTCTATTAGAACAGCCCATGTACAAAATATATTCAGGAATCAGCAATTCACCTAAAGATTTATAATTGTGTTCTTGTAAGAATACAACATCGGGTACATAATTTTTTAACAAAACCTCCAAATACTTACGTTTTTCAACAGACCGTAACCCATTTATATTTAAAGTAAGACACTTGAACGTTTCATTGGAGGTTTACCCTTGGATACCTTGACATTCTTGGTTCCCTTGCGTATATCTCCACTTCTTCCCCCCCCCCTGTGTAGTTCTCCTTGACATGCTGAACACATGTAGATTTGCCCTTGTCTCTACGGGTCACATCGCACCATGCTTTGTTCCCCGACCGTTGTCCTGGTGTCAAAACATCTTGAGAGTCAGATATCACCGTCACTCTCTTACGAGAACTGCGGCCAGTATCCATCTCATCTTCAGAACTGTTGTTTCTATGAACTTCCACGACCACAACCTGATGTTCAGCAATATGCCCGGCGGATGCCCCGTCCTTCTCCTTCACACTTACATCCTCTAAACCACCGTGAAGCCCCTCAGATGTGGAAGCATCCAATAAAACATACAGAACTTCTTGAATAGATTGCTCCACGTCAACCTGAGTATGAACGAGGTCTTCCTCTGTCGTCGCCGATACCACGCCCACGTCCTCCACTGCACCAGGGAGGGTTAGAGATATCGGCGATTCTTCAACCTCACCCTCTACCTCCTCACTCCACAATTTACGAGGCAATATATGTTGTTGTGCAGCAGCAGCATATGATCGCTGCTCCGTTGAAACATCAAACCGCCTTACTTCCGTCGTTTTATCACGTCTTGTAGGGCATTGCGCCGCCATATGGTCATACATGCCACAAAGCCTGCACTTACGCCTTTGTCCTGAGTACGTAACGTACACTTGCGTACGAAAGCCCTCCATAACCACATACGACGGAATAGGGTGCTTGAGGGACATTTTCAGGGAGAAAGACCCCTCCAGCATACCAACTAGAGGACCATCATGCCACCGTCCCATAGTTGCCATATGAACCGTGCCATAGCGTGCAAAAACATTCCTCAAATCACTCTCGTCCGCCTCAAAAGGAACGTTTCGTACCTTGATCCAGGTGTAAAAACGGGAGACGTCGTGAAGGCGAACAGTGACACCAGGATTGACGGTTTTGATCACATCCTGATATGTGGCAACCATATTTTCGCAAGTACTATTTTGTCTGAATTTGACAAAAAGCCTCGAATTGCCGTTCAAAGAGACACCATAAAGATCTTCATTATTGATACCATATGTATCTCGGAGTATCGCAGTAAGCAGTAGATGTGTATTCTGATTGTTGAAGGAGCCTGTCACTAATTGAAGGCAGACGGTGTTGACTCGCCTACGTGCACCTTCCGCCATTGTGAGTGCACTGAGGAAAACTGCGCAGTAATCAACAGTCAGGAGCTACTGCGCAGCCTGGTAAACTGCGCAAGAACAAACTCAAACAGGAGCGTCTGCGCAGCACGTCCACTCGGCCCGGAAGCGAAGAGGACAATGCAATATGATATTATGTATATGGACTTCAGTAAGGCTTTCGATAGAGTTCCACACCAGAGGCTATTGAGGAAACTTAAGGCACACGGAATAGGAGGAGAAATTTTTTCCAGGGTAGAGGTATGGCTGACAAATAGACAGCAGAGAGTTTGCATAAATGGGGAGAAATCAGAATGTGGGCACGTCACAAGCTGTGTTCCTCAGGGGTCAGTGTTGGGCCCGTTGTTGTTCACAATTTACATAAACTACATAGATGTGGGAATAAATAGCGGCATAAGCAAATTTACTGATGACACCAAAATAGGCCGTCTAATTCATTCTAATGAGGACACTAGAGCACTCCAGGATGATTTGAATAGACTGATGCAGTGGTCGGAGAAGTGGTAGATGCAGTTTAATATTGACAAATGCAAAGTTCTAAATGTTGGACAGGTAAATAACCATGCCACATGTAAACTAAATAATGTAGATCTTAATACTACTGATTGCGTAAAGGATTTAGGAGTTCTGGTTAGCAGTAATCTAAAACCAAGACAACAGTGCATTAGTGTTCGCAATAAAGCTAACAGAATTCTGGCTTCATATCTAGAAGTATAAATAATAGAAGTCGTCAGGTTGTTCTTCAACTCTATACATCCTTGGTTAGGCCTCATTTAGACTATGCTGCTCAGTTCTGGTCACCGTATTTCAGAATGGATATAAATGCTCTGGAAAACGTACAGAGGAGGATGACAAAGATGATCTCATGTATCAGAAATCTTCCCTATGAGGTTAGACTGAGGGCCCTGAATTTGCACTCTCTCGAAAGGCGTAGAATTAGGAGGGATATGATCGAGGTGTATAAATGGAAAACAGGAATAAATAAAGGTGATGTAAATAGCGTGCTGAAAATTTCCAGCCAAGACAGGACTCGCAGCAGTGGTTTCAAGTTGGAAAAATTCAGATTCAGAAAGGATATAGGAAAGCACTGGTTTGGTAATAGAGTTGTGGATGAGTGGAACAAAACTCCCGAGTACAGTTATTCAGGCTAAAACGATGTGCAGTTTTAAAAAGAGGTTAGATAAATACATGAGTGGGTGTGAGTTGGACCTGACTAGCTTGTGCTGCTGGGTCTGGTGCAGTGCTCCATCCTTGAGTGGAGATGATCAGACTGGGTGAGTCATTGGGCTAATCCTGGGGGGGGGTCATTGGTCTAATCCGGGGGGGGGGTCACATGGACCTGCTCCGCATGGGTCAGTAGGCCTGTTGCAGTGTTCCTTCTTTCTTATGTATATACAGAAGATGAGGTAATCAGTCCCTCAACCTTGGAGTAGGTGCGAAGAGCACCGTAGTCGTGGAGATTCTGAAGCAGAAGCAAGGAGCCTGGCGCTTACATATTAACGTCAGGTGTAGCAGACGAGGGCATTGTCACTGGTAGGCGGGATTCCCCAGTGGAAGTAGGTCCTTCCCAAAGAGATTGGTTAGTTGTAGTAGTAGTTGTTGTAGCCGTGAAGGTTATGTACATGTCCTCAGAATCAAGATTCCATGATGTTGCAGTGTCTGACAAGTTGTGCAAGAATGGTATATAATACCGACAAGATGAAATTAAGACACATGTGAAACATCTGGGTATCTTTATTGTAGACGTTTCGCCATCCAGTGGCTTTATCAATACAAATTCCAGGACATAACTTGAAGACAGTAGGACTATATACAGAAGATGAGGTAATCAGTCCCTCAACCTTGGAGTTGGTGCGAAGAGCACCGTAGTCGTGGAGATTCTGAAGCAGAAGCAAGGAGCCTGGCGCTTACATATTAACGTCAGGTGTAGCAGACGAGGGCATTGTCACTGGTAGGCGGGATTCCCCAGTGAAAGTAGGTCCTTCCCAAAGAGATGGGTTAGTTGTAGTAGTAGTCTTCAAGTTATGTCCTGGAATTTATATTGATAAAGCCACTGGATGGCGAAACGTCCACAATAAAGATACCCAGATGTTGCGCATGTGTCTTAATTTCAGTAGTAGATTTGTTTATGTATTATTTTTTTCAATGATTTTTGATAGCAAAGGCAAGTCAGATATTGGTCTGTAGTTATTTAGTTCTGTAGGATGGCCTCCTTCGTGGATCGGGGTGACCCTTGCCGTCTTCAGTATGGATGGGAACGTAGAAAATTCAACAGATTTGTTAAGTAGTGTTGCAATAATGGGAGACAACACATGAGGTGCTTTTTTATACATAATTGTTGGCAAGATATTAAGGTCTCTTGCCTTGTTTTTTAATGATTTAATTATTAGTGAGACTTCGGGAGGCTTTGTAGGTGCTATATATATATATATATATATATATATAGAGAGAGAGAGAGAGAGAGAGAGAGAGAGAGAGAGAGAGAGAGAGAGAGTTTTTTGTAAATCACCAATGAGGTAGTCTTGTGGCTGACTACGTGCGTTTGGGATTTTCCTTGCTAGTTTTGATCCTACAGTAGAAAAGAAGATATTAAGTTCGTTGGCAATGTCTATAGGTTGTATGTGTGGTTCATCTGATTTCGCTAAGTTAATCTCTCTGGTTCTAGACAGTTTTCAAGAGCCCAAAATTTCAGAGAGAGTTGTCCAGGTCTTTTTCACATTTTGGTGTACGTCTCATCTCTGAGCAATAATTCTAAACGTAGTTATTGCAGTTACAATAAATACTGTGATGACGACATCAGTTGAGGTAGGATTGGTGTTCTTCTAGTACTCTGGGAGAGTACAGGATGGGAGATATAGTACTCTGGGAGAGTACAGGATGGGAGATATAGTACTCTGGGAGAGTACAGGATGGGTGTGTGATTACTATGAGAGAGTACAAGATGAGTGTGGGAATGCTATGGGATAGTACAGGATGTGTGTGGGAGTGCTATTGGAGAGAACATGTGTGTGGGAGTGCTACTGGAGAGAACATGTGTGTGGGAGTGCTACTGGAGAGAACAACATGGGTGTGGGAGTGATATGGGAGAGCAGTGTGATTATTATTATTATTATTATTATGATGATGATGATGATGATGATGGTGATAATAACATCTGCATGCTTTCCCTCTTCTCCATACGACAACTGCTGAATACTTTATCTCTCCTCCATACGATAACTACTGAATACTTTCACTCTTCCCATACGATAACTGCTCAATACATTAATAAGAACATAAGAACATAAGAATGGAGGAACACTACAGAAGGCCTACTGGCCCATACAAGGCAGGTCCATATCAAAACGACCTCTACCCAAAGCTTCCCAAGAATTAACTCCCATACCCAATGACACTAATCAAACCCAGCCCCTCCCACTCATATATTTATCCAATCTCTTCTTAAAGCTACCCAAGGTCCTGGCCTCTATCACCCCACTGAGAAGATTGTTCACGCATCCACAACTCTGTTAGATAACCAGTACTTACCTATGTCCTCTCTAAATCTAAATTTATCCAGCTTAAATCCATTATTTCTGGTTCTTACCTGGTTCGACACCCTCAATACCTTATAAATATCTCCTTTGTTTATGCCCGTCATCCACTTATACACCTCAATGATATCTCCTCTCATTCTACGTCTCTCCAGAGAGTGAAGATTTAAGGCTTTAAGTCTATTTTCATACGAGAGATTCCTTACACAGTAAATCGTTTTAGTCATTTTTCTCAGTATGTTCTCCAATGAGTCTATATCCATCCTCTAGTAAGAAGACCAAAACTGAGCAGCATAATCTAAATGAGGCCTCACCAGTGATGTATAGAGCTGTAAAATAACTTTTGGGCTTCTGTTACTTATACTTCTTGAGATAAATCCAAGTAATCTGTTTGCCTTGTTGCGCACACTTAGGCACTGCTGCCTTGGCTTTAGATTTCTGCTTACCATGACTCCCAAGCCCCTTTTCACACTCTGTATGATGAAGCTCTACTTCACCTAGTTTATAGCTTCGAGGGTTATTTTCATTACCAAGGACCAGTACCTTACACTTATTCACATTGAACTTCATCTGTCATTTTTCAGACAAAGACATTAATATGTCTAAATCCTCCTGCAGTTCATTGCTATCCTCCTCAGAATGAATCATACGGCCTATCTTTGTATCATCAGCAAACTTGCTCATGTCACTCGTAACCCTTCATCAAGTTCATTAATGTAAATTATGAACAAGAGGGGGCCTAAAACTGATCCTTGTGGAACGCCACTAGTAACTAAGCCCCATCCTGATTTGAACCCATTAATGGAAACTCTCTGCTTTCTATTGGTAAGCCATGCCTCTATCCATGCTAGAACTTTACCTCATATACCATGAGCTGCCACTTTTCTTAAGAGTCTCTTGTGAGGTACTCTATCGAAGGCTTTACTAAAATCCAAATAAAAATATCATATTCTTTATCACTGTCTACTGCCTCAAATGTTCTATTGAAGAACGTCAGTAAGTTTGTTAGGCAGGAACGACCTCTCGTAAACCCATCTTTAGATTCATTTATCAAGTTATGCTCTTCAAGGTGACTTCTAATAATGTCAGCTATAATTGATTCTAGTAATTTGCCAACTATAGATATCAGGCTTATTGGACGGTAATTTGAAGGTGTGGACTTATCCCCTGATTTGAATTTAGGAACCACATTGGCCATCTTCCACAACTCTGGCAGAACACCAGAAAGGATGGATGCGTTGAACACACTCGTTAATGGCTGACTAAGTTCCATCTTGCATTCCTTAAGTACCCTGGAAAATAACTCGTCTGGCCCCGGGGACTTATTTTGCTTCAGTTTGTCTATCTGTTTAGTAACCATGTCCCTCGTGACAGTAATATTAGCCAATTTGAATTCGTCAGGAACTGAATAATTGTTAATTTCTGGAATCTCATTTATGTCTTCCTGTGTAAAAACTGACAAAAAATAGTCATTAAATATGGAATACATTTCCAGTTCGTTATCCATCAGCTGCCCATTCCCAATTTTCAGAGGTCCTACTTTTTCCTTCACTTTCGTCCTATACACTTGAAAGAACCCCTTTGGATTGGTCTTTGATACATTAGCAACTCTAATTTCATAGTCACGTTTAGCCTTTCTAATCCCCTTTTTTACTTCTCTTTTAAGCTGAACATATTGGTCAGTAACGTTAACCTCTCCCCTTCTGATGCGCCTATATATTCCCCTTTTCTCCCCTAATAAATGCTTTAGCCTCCTGGTAACCCATTTGGGATCGTTATTATCAGATCTAATTTCTCTCTGGGGAATGTATATACTCTAAGCACGGTGTACATCATTACGAGAAGAATCATAAACGCAGATCCCTTCGTAATCATAAGTATGATCATCGTCAATAGAATCATTAGCTAGATAACCCCAATCAAGATTTGACAGGTGTTCCCTAAGTCCATTATAATCGGCAGAACGAAAATCAGGGATTTTTACTGTATTATCATTATTCCTGTATTCCCAGTTAATGCTAAAAGTGATGGATTTGTGATCACTTGCGCCAAGCTCTTCAGTGATTTCCAGATTATTTACGAGTGTTTCCTTATTTGACAAGACTAGGTCAAGCAAATTATTACCCCTGTTAGGCTCTGTTACACACTGCTTCAGAAAACAGTCTTGAACTGTTTCCATAAAGTCACTGGACTCTAGATTACTGGTCAAAAACTATAGTTAAAATCCCCTACAATCACTATGTTATTGTGTCTAGAAGCCCTAACAATTTCGTCCCAAAGAAGTCTCTCTCTATCGTGATCCAAGCCTGGAGGTCGGTATATTACACCTAGGATTAGCTTTTCTTGACCTACAAACTCTACCCAAACAGATTCTGTTCCTGTTCCATTTATTTTTATACCTGTTTTTATGCAACAGTTAATATTTTCTCGAACATATAATGCAACTCCTCCCCCCTTCCCACAACATCTATCCACATGGAACAACTTAAACCCTTGAATATTACACTCAGCAATAATGTCCCGACTCTTTAAATCATACCACGTTTCAGTTAATGCAATGACATCGAAGTTCCCAGCACATGCTATCAAACGTAGTTCATTAATCTTATTTCTTGCACTTCGACTGTTAGCATAAAATACCATTATATGTTTTTTCTTTTGCACATTTTTCCTATTCATCTTTGTTTTTACACAATTTCTGAATCTATCATTACCTAGGGTTACTCCATGACAGTTACTATTAAGATTCTTAATATCAGAGCATAAGTCAATATATCCATACTCATTTTTTATCATTTCTAAACCCATACCTCTAACTAATCCTAGTTTAAAGTCCTAACAACCCCCTCAACTGAGCTAGCAAGAAAACCCACACCTGCCCTGGATAAGTGAACCCCATCCCTGGCATACATGTCATTTCGGACATAGAAGTTGCCCCAGTTGTCAATGAATGGTACTGCATTATCCTTACAGTGTTTATCCAGCCAGCAATTAATACCAATTGCTCTGGACAACCATTCATTTCCAACACCCCTTCTTGGCAATATGACACATAACAGGTCGACCCCCCTTCTTCCTAATTATGTCTATTGCTGTCTTGAACCTTCTAAGTCCTCACTTCTGCGCTTGCCTACATCATTGCCTCCAGCACTGAGGCAGATGATGGGATTGATCCCATTACCGTTCATGATGTTGTCAAGCCGGCTAACAATGTCCTCCATTCCAGCCCCAGGAAAGCAAACTCTCTGTCTCCTACTCCTGTCCTTCAAGCAGAAAGCCCTATCCATATATCTAACCTGGCTATCCCCCATACGATAACTGCTGAATACTTTCACTCTCCCCCATACGATAACTGCTGAATACTTTCACTCTCCCCCATACGGTAACTGCTGAATACTTTCACTATCCCCTTACGATAACTGCTGAATGCTTTCCCTCTCCCCCATACGATAACTGCTGAATACTTTCCCTCTCCCTCATACGATAACTGCTGAATACTTTCCCTCTCCCTCATACGATAACTGCTGAATACTTTCCCTCTCCCTCATACGATAACTGCTGAATACTTTCCCTCTCCCTCATACGATAACTGCTGAATACTTTCCCTCTCCCTCATACGATAACTGCTGAATACTTTCCCTCTCCCTCATACGATAACTGCTGAATACTTTCCCTCTCCCTCATACGATAACTGCTGAATACTTTCCCTCTCCCTCATACGATAACTGCTGAATACTTTCCCTCTCCCTCATACGATCACTGCTGAATACTTTCCCTCTCCTTCATACGATAACTGCTGAATACTTTCCCTCTCCCTCATACGATAACTGCTGAATACTTTCCCTCTCCCTCATACGATAACTGCTGAATACTTTCCCTCTCCCTCATACGATAACTGCTGAATACTTTCCCTCTCCCTCATACGATAACTGCTGAATACTTTCCCTCTCCCCCATACGATAACTGCTGAATACTTTCCCTCTCCCTCATACGATAACTGCTGAATACTTTCCCTCTCCATCATACGATAACTGCTGAATACTTTGCCTCTTCCCTTACGAAAACTGCTGAGTACTTTCCCTCCCCCTCATACGTTAACTGATTAATACTCTCTTTGTTCCCCTTAAATTATCTGGAGTTTGCTTCAACACTTACCCTCTCCCCTTTACGTTATCTGACATATAGTCCAACTTCTTCCCTCTCCCCTTTACGATATCTGACATGTATTTTAACTTCTTCCCTCTCCTCTTTACGATATCTAACATGTATTTCAACTTCTTCCCTCTCTTCTTTACGATATCTGAGATATGGTCCAACTTCTTCCTTCTCCCCTTTACGATATCTAACATACAGTCCAACATCTCCCATCTCCTCTTTACGATATATGAGATATAGTCCAATTTCTTCCCTCTCCCCTTTACGATATCTAACATACAGTCCAACTTCTCCCCTCTCCTTTTTACGATATCTGAGATATGGTTCTTCCTTTCCCTTCCCTCCCTTACGATATCAGTCTTCATCAGATTTGAAAATCGAGCAGACAGAATGTGGACTAAATATTCCGCCAAAGCCCACTTCTCCACCTCACTGGCGAGACTATACGCACATTAAGCTGACAGATGTAATCACTGGTGAAACTATACGCAAATTAAGCTGACAGATGTGATCCCTGGTGAGACTAAATGCACATTTAGCTGACAGATGTGATCCCTGGTGAAACTATACGCACATTAAGCTGACAGATGTGATCACTGGTAAAACTATACGCACATTAAGCTGACAGATGTGATCCCTGGCGAGACTATACGCACATTAAGCGGACAAATGTGGTCGCTGGAGCAAAAGTACCAACCAAACTTAATTATACTGCCGTAATTTTCTTACGTGATTCCATCTCTTGGTAGCTTTAGTTTGATTGTAAATTTTTCAATGTTAGTTTGTTATTAGCATCATCCATTTCACTGGTACTAATACAAGTATGAACGTCACTTCAGTGAAAGACAGAAAAACTGAAGATTAGATACCATTGAAGCTTTCCATTGTGTAACAGAGAATAACATAATGATCATTAGAGATAAATTACAACTGCTTTGATATGGAAATAATGAAGAACTAGGAATTAGTACAGGAAATATCTTAGGCGTCTAAAAAAAATGTCTTTATATTTTTATATTAATTTAAAAACAGATCCTTCCATGTTATCAAGAGTGGGATGTAGTATATTGTTGTACGTCATACAGCTCAGGCACACATTTCCCACATCCGCTGTATCGACAATGTCCTGGTAACGGTACGAAGATATTGCTGTAGATAAATGGTGCAGAGAATCGACAAGTTGATAAATTAGACACATGTTCAGCACTTGGGTATCTTTACTGAGGATGAGGAAACGTTTCGCCACACAGTGGCTTCCTGAGTCCTATACAAAGAAGAACTGTGTAGATCAGAAGTTTGAGATAATAAGTCCCTTAGCCTCGAATCGATGTAATCATCCTATCTTGAATAGAATACAGCATATGCTTATGTACTATAGACAGGCGAGGTGAGGCAGTGATAGGCGATATCATATTGGACAAATACACATGAGAAAGTAGGTCATGTCTACAGGTTAGAAGAATTCCCTGTATCAAAATCCCAAGATCCCAAGATGATGTCTTGGGATCTTGATACAGGGAATTCTTCACTTATCTAACTTATAGTCATGACCTACTTCTACATGTGGGTTTGTCCATTGTGATATCGCCTACGATTGCTTTACCTCACCTGTCTACAGTAAACAAGCCACTTCGCGCATATGCTGTATTCTGTTCAAGATTGGTGGATTGATTACATCGACTCCAGGCTGAGGGACTGATTATCTAGGACTCCACCTAATCTTCACCATTCTTCTTTTGTATAGGACTGATGAAGCCAGTGTGTGGCGAATAGTTTCCTCATCCTCAATAAAGATGCCCAAGTGTTGGACATGTGTCTAAGTTATCAAAGATATTTTTTCCTCATTTCGAGGTGTGGGTCTGTTCTCATTCTTAATACCGCAATACGACAAGAATTTCCTCAATATGACCCGGTTATTCACTAGCAGTTTGAACTCTATCACGAAAGCAGAAGCTCGTACCTGAAATGCCAGTGATCTGATAGGTCATCCAGTTAATAATGACAAACTGATTTTCGAATACTCTCTGGACTCCGCGGAGCTCGTGGTAGAAGTGGGTCACGCAGTCACCTTGACCACTTTCCCGGTGATCATTCATGTCAAGTGGTGTACCGTTTACAGCCCTATGACTAGGGTGCCGTGAGCCTTCTTTGTGTCAAGTGGTGTACCTTTTACAGCCCTTTGGCGGGGGCAGCCCAATGACAAGGGCACGGTGACAACTCTAGTTGAGTCATTCCTGTCACTCAGACCGCAGCCCGAGTGCCAGAACGAGTCAGGAGATTCTCTGGAAGTGTGTTAACACTTGCGTAATATCCTAATGTATGGAAAAATAAAAGATTAACAGAAACGCCTATTAGGACGAGGTTACAACTCGCGGTCAACTGACAACACTTGACCTTTTCATGATGATGTAGATAGTCAAGGACCTGTCAAACACAGCTTATATTCAACCCAAGTTTCAAGATTTTACCTTGTCCAGTGTATCTTAAATTCTTTCCAATTTATATTAATTTTGAATGAATTCAGTTTATGTAATCCTAAAGCAATATTTTAATTTCATTTTTTTATACGAAATTGAATGTATTATATTTTTCTCCACCATGGACCTGCTCGATATAACTTTCTCGACGTTTTGAAAATAAATCGGACGGTTAAAATCTCTCTCATGAATAAACAGAACATTAGAATTTTTTATCCAATTTTTTTTCACTGTATCAGGATTTTTAAATTCAACTTGGTATTAAAATTCTTAAGTAGAGAAGGTATATCAAGAAAGTTTTTATGGTAGGGGAGAACCAACATATTTTAAGTTGAATAAGATTCATTGTACTTTTTTTGAATTGTAAAAGGTATTTCTAGTAATTTTAAAAGGTTTATCAAATAAGAGTTTTGAGTATTTTAGATCATTACCTGTTTCATAAATCTTCAAGACTTGTTCATCTATGAACTCTGGGATACTAACACGCAAACTTCTCAAAAGTATTCATGGGAATATAGAAAGTTTAATTATCATGTTGTTTTTAATATTAAAGTTAAAAATTTATCCAATAATTGGGCTCAATATATCTACTAGCCCTTTAGATAGTTTATAGGATAATTTATATGTTAAATTTTCTATGAATTATGTAAATGGCTAGTAGATATGTTGAGCTCAATTGCTGGAAAAATTTCCAAATTTAATGTCAAAAATAATATAGATTTATCAGATAAATTAAGCACCATGACTGATTTAAATGATTATAATACAGTTAGTTATTATGCTACTTGATCATGTTTATATTTCCAAAACATTTTCCAAATGTAATATATACTTTTACTTCCCTTTAGTAAATTTCTCATTATTTTTACCTTTATCTTCCCAAGTATTTTCATCCAGTAAGATTGTTAGATCAGCTTCACGCAGTGTTTGTTTAAACCCGTTAAACATTTTACTTCAGGTAAGAACTTCGATGCAAATGTCAAGGTTCCTGTGCAGCAGGGAGAGCTCCTGTGCAGCAGGAAGGGTTCTGTGCAGCAGGGAGAGCTCCTGTGCAGCAGGAAGGGTTCCTGTGCAGCAGGGAGAGCTCCTGTGCAGCAGGAAGGGTTCCTGTGCAGCAGGGAGAGCTCCTGTGCAGCAGGAAGGGTTCCTGTGCAGCAGGGAGAGCTCCTGTGCAGCAGGAAGGGTTCCTGTGCAGCAGGGAGAGCTCCTGTGCAGCAGGAAGGGTTCCTGTGCAGCAGGGAGAGCTCCTGTGCAGCAGGAAGGGTTCCTGTGCAGCAGGGAGAGCTCCTGTGCAGCAGGAAGGGTTCCTGTGCAGCAGGGAGAGCTCCTGTACAGCAGGAAGGGTTCCTGTGCAGCAGGAAGGGTTCCTGTGCAGCAGGGAGAGCTCCTGTGCAGAAGGAAGGGTTTCTGTGCAGCAGGAAGAGCTCCTGTGCAGCAGGAAGGGTTCCTGTGCAGCAGGGAGAGCTCCTGTGCAGCAGGAAGGGTTCCTGTGCAGCAGGGAGAGCTCCTGTGCAGCAGGAAGGGTTCCTGTGCAGCAGGGAGAGCTCCTGTGCAGCAGTAAAAGTTCCTGTGCAGCAGGGAGAGCTCCTGTGCAGCAGGAAGGGTTCCTGTGCAGCAGGAAGGGTTCCTGTGCAGCAGGGAGGGTTCCTGTGCAGCAGGGAGTGCTCCTGTGCAGCAGGAAGGGTTCCTGTGCAGCAGGAAGGGTTCCTGTGCAGCAGGGAGGGTTCCTGTGCAGCAGGGAGGGTTCCTGTGCAGCAGGGAGAGCTCCTGTGCAGCAGGAAGGGTTCCTGTGCAGCAGAAAGGGTTCCTGTGCAGCAGGAAGGGTTCCTGTGCAGCAGGGAGGGTTCCTGTGCAGCAGGGAGAGCTCCTGTGCAGCAGGAAGGGTTCCTGTGCAGCAGGGAGAGCTCCTGTGTAGCAGGAAGGGTTCCTGTGCAGCAGGGAGAGCTCCTGTGCAGCAGGAAGGGTTCCTGTGCAGCAGGAAGTGTTCCTGTGCAGCCGGGAGGGTTCCTGTGCAGCAGGGAGAGTTCCTGTGCAGCAGGAAGGGTTCCTGTGCAGCAGCGAGAGCTCCTGTGCAGCAGGAAGGGTTCCTGTGCAGCAGGGAGGGTTCCTGTGCAGCAGGGAGAGCTCCTGTGCAGCAGGAAGGGTTGCTGTGCAGCAGGAAGAGTTCCTGTGCAGCAGGAAGGGTTCCTGTGCAGCAGGGAGAGCTGTGCAGCAGGAAGGATTCCTGTGCAGCAGGGAGAGCTCCTGTGCAACAGGAAGGGTTCCTGTGCAGCAGGGAGAGCTCCTGTGCAGCAGGAAGGGTTCCTGTGCAGCAGGAAGGGTTCCTGTGCAGCAGAGAGGGTTCCTGTGCAGCAGGGAGAGCTCCTGTGCAGCAGGAAGGGTTCCTGTGCAGCAGGAAGGGTTCCTGTGCAGCAGGGAGGGTTCCTGTGCAGCAGGGAGAGCTCCTGTGCAGCAGGAAGGGTTCCTGTGCAGCAGGGAGAGCTCCTGTGTAGCAGGAAGGGTTCCTGTGCAGCAGGGAGAGGTCCTCTGCAGCAGGAAGGGTTCCTGTGCAGCAGGAAGGGTTCCTGTGCAGCAGGGAGGGTTCCTGTGCAGCAGGAAGGGTTCCTGTGCAGCAGGGAGAGCTCCTGTGCAGCAGGAAGGGTTCCTGTGCAGCAGGAAGGGTTCCTGTGCAGCAGGAAGGGTTCCTGTGCAGCAGGGAGAGCTCCTGTGCAGCAGGAAGGGTTGCTGTGCAGCAGGGAGAGCTCCTGTGCAGCAGGAAAGGTTCCTGTGGAGCAGGGAGAGCTCCTGTGCAGCAGGAAGGGTTCCTGTGCAGCAGGAAGGGTTCCTGTGCAGCAGGGAGAGCTCCTGTACAGCAGGAAGGGTTCCTGTGCAGCAGGGAGGGTTCCTGTGCAGCAGGGAGAGCTCCTGTGCAGCAGGAAGGGTTCCTGTGCAGCAGAGCTCCTGTGCAGCAGGAAGGGTTCCTGTGCAGCAGGGAGGGTTTCTGTGCAGCAGGGAGGATTCCTGTGCAGCAGGGAGAGCTCCTGTGCAGTAGGAAGGGTTCCTGTGCAGCAGGGAGAGCTCCTGTGCAGCAGGAAGGGTTCCTGTTCAGCAGGGAGGGTTCCTGTGCAGCAGGGAGGGTTCCTGTGCAGCAGGGAGGGTTCTTGTGCAGCAGGAAGGGTTCTTGTGCAGCAGGGTGGGTTCCTGTGCAGCAGGGAGGGTTCCTGTGCAGCAGGGTGGGTTCTTGTGCAGCAGGATGGGTTCCTGTGCAGCAGGGAGGGTTCCTCTGCAGCAGGAAGGGTTCCTGTGCAGCAGGGAGGGTTCTTGTGCAGCAGGAAGGGTTCCTGTGCAGCAGGGAGGATTCCTGTGCAGCAGGGAGGGTTCTTGTGCAGCAGGGAGGGTTCCTGTGCAGCAGGGAGGGTTCCTGTGCAGCAGGGAGGGTTCCCGTGCAGCAGGGAGGGCTCTTCTGAAGCAGGAAGCGTTCCTGTGCAGCAGTGAGGGTTCTGTGCAGTAGGGAGGGTTCCTGTGCAGCAGGGAGGGTTCCTGTGGTGCAGCAGGGAGGGTTCCTGTGCAGCAGAGAGGGTTTCTGTGCAGCAGGGAGGGTTCCTGTGCAGCAGGAAGGATTCCTGTGCAGCAGGGAGGGCTCTTGTGCAGCAGGGAGAGTTCTTGTGCAGCAGGGAGGATTCCTGTGCAGCAGAGAGGGTTCCTGTGCAGCAGGGAGGGTTCCTGTGCAGCAGGGAGGGGTCGTGTGCAGCAGGGAGGGTTCGTGTGCAGCAGGGAGGGTTCGTGTGCAGCATGGAGGGTTCGTGTGCAGCAGGGAGGGTTCGTGTGCAGCAGGGAGGGTTCGTGTGCAGCAGGGAGGGTTCGTGTGCAGCAGGCAGGGTTCCTGTGCAACAGGGAGGGTTCCTGTGCAGCAGGAAGAGTTCCTGAGCAGCAGAGAGGGTTCCTGTGCAGCAGGGAGGGTTCCTGTGCAGCAGGGAAGGTTCTTGTGCAGAAGGGAGGGTTCCTGTGCAGCAGGGAGGGTTCCTGTGCAACAGGGATGGTTCCTGTGCAGCAGGAAGGGTTCCTGTGCAGCAGAAAGGGTTCCTGTGCAGCAGGAAGGGTTTCTGTGCAGCAGGACGGGTTTCTGTGCAGCAGGGAGGGTTCCTGTGCAGCAGGAAGGGTTCCTGTTCAGCAAGAAGGGTTCCTGTGCAGCAGTGAGGGTTCCTGTGTAGCAAGGAGGGTTCTTGTGCAACAGGGAGGGTTCCTGTGCAGCAGGGAGGGTTCCTGTGCAGCAGGGAGGGTTCCTGTGCAGCAGGTATGTTTCCTGAGCAGCAGGAAGGGTTCCTGAGCAGCAGGGAGGGTTCCTTTGCATCAGGGAGGGTTCCTGTTCAGCAGGGAGGGTTCCTGTGAAGCAGGGAGGGTTCCTGTGCAACAGGGAGGGTTCCTGTGCAGCAGGGAGGGTTCTTGTGCAGCAGGGAGGGTTCCTGTGCAGCAGGGAGGGTTCCTGTGCAGCAGTGAGGGTTCCTGCGCAGCACGGAGGGTTCCTGTGCAGCAGGGAGGGTTCCTGTGCAGCTGGGAGGGTTCTTGTGCAGCAGGGAGGGTTCCTGTGCAGCAGGGAGGGTTCCTGCGCAGCACGGAGGGTTACTGTGCAACAGGGAGGGTTCCTGAGCAGCACGGAGGGTTACTGTGCAGCAGGGAGGTTACTGCGCAGCAGGGAGGGTTCCTGAGCAGCAGGAAGGGCTCCTGTGCATCATGGAGGGTTCCTTGGCAGCTGGGAGGGTTCCTGTGCAGCAGGGAAGGTTCCTGTGCAGCAGGGTTATTGTGCAGCAGGGAGGGTTCCTGTGCAGCAGGAAGGGTTCCTGTGCAGCAGGAAGGGTTCCTGTGCAGTAGGAGGGTTCCTGTAGCTAGAGGTTTTCTTTCTGCAGCCGGAGAGTTCATAATTGATATGTACACAAGGAAAGTATACATAGACTACATACCTAAGTGACGTTTACGTAGGTTATATGTACAACAGCAACATGTACACATGTAAGTTCCATTGATGTGCCGAGTACACTGGCGAAGTAATAAGTAAGTTTCAAGTACACTCAATGAAAATGAAGGCACCTGGCTGAGTCTTTAGACCAGACAAGACCTACTGGAGGTCTCCTTTAGACCCAGGAAGTGGCATGTGATGTTGAACGGTTCCTGGCGATCAATCCGTTTCTACCGTCGTTATTAGCAGAAAGACTAAAGCAAAGTCAGTGTTCTTGTCTTAAGAGTTGTTTAACTAAGCATTGTTCAATTCATTCTGGAGGTGTCGTCTTGGTATTGAAAATTCAGTGGTGAGAGACGTGGTTTCCAGGAACAAAAGCGTGACTCTTAGAGCTGTTCCTTCTTTTCCTTTATCTGACTGGATGATGAACGAATCCCTACCTGACTAATTTTCCTAGATTCCTTGTAGAAGTGACTCCCTCCAATATTCCTCAAAAGGATATGAATTATTTTTAACATCCGTAACCGCTTATGACCAATGAGAAATTGTTTGAATCCAGTGTACCGACATTCTGCCTTATCTCATTGGAACTCTGACACTGATTTCACTTACTTCCCTTGTCATTGGGCTGCCCCCGCCAAAGGGCTGTAAAAGGTACACCACTTGACACAAAGAAGGCTCACGGCACCCTAGTCATAGGGCTGTAAACGGTACACCACTTGACATGAATGCTCACCGGGAAAGTGGTCAAGGTGACTGCGTGACCCACTTCTACCACGAGCTCCGCGGAGTCCAGAGAGTATTCGAAAATCAGTTTGTCATTATTAACTGGATGACCTATCAGATCACTGGCATTTCAGTTACGAGCTTCTGCTTTCGTGATAGAGTTCAAACTGCTAGTGAATATCCGGGTCATATTGAGGAAATTCTTGTCGTATTGCGGTATTAAGAATGAGAACAGACCCACACCTCGAAATGAGGAAAAAATATCTTTGATAACTTAGACACATGTCCAACACTTGGGCATCTTTATTGAGGATGAGGAAACTATTCGCCACACACTGGCTTCATCAGTCCTATACTAAAGAAGAATGGTGAAGATTAGGTGGAGTCCTAGATAATCAGTCCCTCAGCCTGGAGTCGATGTAATCAATCCACCAATCTTGAACAGAATACAGCATATGCGCGAAGTGGCTTGTATACTGTAGACAGGTGAGGTAAAGCAATCGTAGGCGATATCACAATGGACAAACCCACATGTAGAAGTAGGTCATGACTATAAATTAGATAAGTGAAGAATTCCCTGTATCAAGATCCCAAGACATCATCTTGGGATCTTGGGATTTTGATACAGGGAATTCTTCTAACCTGTAGACATGACCTACTTTCTCATGTGTATTTGTCCAATGTGATATCGCCTACCACTGCTTCACCTCGCCTGTCTATAGTACATAAGCATATGCTGTATTCTATTCAAGATAGGATGATTACATCGATTCCAGGCTAAGGGACTTATTATCTCAAACTTCTGATCTACACAGTTCTTCTTTGTATAGGACTCAGGAAGCCACTGTGTGGCGAAACGTTTCCTCATCCTCAGTAAAGATACCCAAGTGCTGAACATATGTCTAATTTATCAACTTGTCGATTCTCTGCACCATTTATCTACAGCAATATCTTTGTACCGTTACCAGGACATTGTCGATACAGCGGATGTGGGAAATGTGTGCCTGAGCTGTATGACGTACAACAATATACTACATCCCACTCTTGATAACATGGAAGGATCTGTTTTTGCCGACATCATAAACTTTGGAGTTCAAAAACCTCGATTTCTGTGTAATGGTGTTGGTTATGATTACAGCTGATACCAAGCAGAGTCATTTATATTGGTATGCTGTCACTAGTGTTTGTCAGTGCCTTGATCTGTTATCTGTATATGTTGTCAGCTGGAGGGAAAAACAGTTTCGTCCATGACTATCTAAGAAATACGTTGTGAGGGGAAGTGATCTACTGGTAACGTGTTACGCAGAATGTGAATGACAAAGGAATGTCAGATTCAGTATCACAATCACTTAAGATATGTCTAAGTCATTTGGACTATGGCTTCAAGTTATTGTCACCAGTAATACTCAGTCCTGAAACCGACGCAGAGTCGTGGGAGAAACCAGGAGCCTCATCATCTTAGAATGAAGGTGAGCGGCATCAAAGGTTTCAGGGTTAACGCAGGTACTGGAGTCAGTCAACAAGGTGTTGACCGAAAGTGATACCGGCTTCTGAGGAAGATTAGTGGGCGTGCCAGGGTAAGGAGTGTGTGCTGCAGGGATCAGGGGCCCCGGAAGAGACAGCGTGAACATGACATAAGTGACAGATCTTTCTTAAAAGGAGAGGGGGGAGGGGTAAGGAGGAAAAACAAAAAGAACCCATCAACTTGCCCCTAAAACCACGTTCTGCTGCGGTGTGGCAGGTGACGCTTCATGGAAACCACACACTACACTTCCCTGCATACCAGGATTCTCAGCACATCAGGATGTCACCTCCTCAACTGACTGAGCTAGTCTCGGCCAATAACAGATATGGGAGACCAACAACACCTGTTGACTGCCACGCCAGGAATCATATCCCGTTCACTGTCTTCCCCAGATCCGAAAGCGGACTATGAGGAGAGGGAGTAAAAACGTATTTATCTGACATTTAGATTCGATCCGAGGAAGAAGACAATAAATCTAATACTTTCATTCAAAATTCCCTACGCAGCGCCAAGTTACAAAGATACAAAGTTATTTTGAACCACAACATAGTCAGATGTCAGCAACTAATTAATCAGAAAACGCAAAAAAATGTCTGAGAAGCATTTAGCCTTTTAGTATATGGGCTTCCTGGGTAATACTGAGAATGAGAGCTTAAAAGATAGTGTTGAAGATCTGAGTGAATGGTATTTGCTCTAGATCTTGAGAACAAATTTGGGGGACGCAGGAATCTAGTGAACACTTTTATCAAGACATTCAAACCATGATGTAGATATTTCAGAAAATATGTGATGAAGCCATCATGTGTTATGAATCTGGGGTTTAATTCTGTAAGGGCCCAAAGAACTTAAGAGAAAATGCCCATCAATTATATTTTGGCAAACAAAATCCATTATTATTCTTCGTAGCACCTACAGTGTGAGACAATGTTTTTCATGGCTGATCTAGATTTTCATAATATGTATTTTGCGTTTAAGAAATTTTTTATTATAATATTTGGCTTTCGCAAAAAAAAGTTGTTACACTTATTTTAATCAGAAAAATAGAAGTATTTTTAATTACTAACAAAGACGAAGATTTTTATTATTATTATTATTATTATTATTATAATCAAGGAGGAAGCGCTAAACCCGTATGATTATACAGAGCCTGTGGGGGATGTGGAAGGTATTCAGGTTTAATTCAAGGAACTGGAGAATATATCCAATTCCCTAGATCAAGAGTCCCTCGATAGAATCAAGGAACATTCCTTGAAGGGCAAAGAGAAACAGTTACCACAAGAAAATTATAGTGAACATTATAATTTACAAGAAGCTCTTGCCTCTGCTTTACATTGATCTGTTGATATATACAGCATTAGGGACTGAAAACCTCAAAATATCTTAAAGGCTGAAAACAGACCCCTCTCTCTGATGCTGCTGCACAAGCCAAATGTTTCCACAAATACATTCACGTGGAGAAAGCTCGTCCAGTTCATCAAGGTGTGGATATTGTGCATCATTGGTTGCCCATGAAGGAAGCTCCAGTAGATTAGCTTTCACATGGACATCACTACATATATTTCTCAGTTAAACCACATGTTCCTCGTACCCAACCCATCTATCTCCACATTCGACCAATGCGGATAACGTACGCAAAACAGCTACGATAAAAAATAAATGGAGCATGCCGGTGTATTCTTTCTCATTCCTACATGTTCCGTAAAGATTAAAAACCAGGGGAAAATGTGAGGAATTAACACTGAAATTAGGCCTCTTCTATCTTTAGGATGGATCAAGATGCTGGGGAAAAAAAATCCTGTGGTAAGCCCGATCATGGAGATTATTTCTATTATTGTTATTTCTGGTACACTGGTTTATCATTGGTGTTTGTGCATGCTATAAAAATATGTTCTTTCTTGCTTTATTAAAAAAAACATACTGAAGTAACGTTACTTCCCCATCAACACGAAATTCCACAACTTCATTAAGTACGAAGCTAATTTAGATTAATTGATAACTTCTGCGGCTATAGACATTTTCACTTAACGAGAAATATATAATTAAAAATCGAGAATTTTTTTTAAACTTATCAACATTGCTTTCAGTGTAGATGAAATGTGACTGAGTTTCCATTGCAAAACATACCTATACATGCTTTTATTTGTGCATAAAGAATTTAAATGACTATTCAGTATTTAGATTTTAGGCTATAAAAGCCGCAGTCAATAGCCGTCAAGCCAAAATCCTTTACGAATAAAATAATCACAGAAAATAATATTTTCCCGGAAATACGTCAGCTAAGGTTTTTAGATAACATTTCCACTCACCCCACCAAATAGACAGCAAATACACAAATTCATTGCTTATTGCTACACTGTTCTAAGTGATCGCTTAAATTATTATTAAATCTAAACAAGTCATGTTTATAAAATACAATGTTCGATATTTTCACCTTAGGTCAAAAATGTCTCAGTTTTCTTCCCGCCACAACAGTGCTAGATTCGTGCCAGACTAAATACTATGATAATGACAATCTCAGAATAATGAAAAAAAAATAACATTTCTCCTGGCAATTACAGATTACCTTTTTAGGATAAAACTGTAAGGTTCAACACTGAATTAATTATCACTAACTCTGATATACAGGTTTGCGTTGTTCTCTGCATATAAGACTGTGAATTTACTATAGTTACTGAAAATGACAAGGGTCAGCTTATTGGTGGTCTTAATCCTGCACACTTTAAATATATCCAGGTGACTACTGTCACACCCTAGTGAACTCTGGTATAGACTCGTGGGAACCAGGCAATCACGACCACCTGAGCTAGTCTGGAACGTACTGTATTTCCCACAAGTTTCACATTACAAACTATCAGAAGCAACATAAACGATATTTTTGAAGTGTTGATACAACTGACAGCAACATTGTGCTCATTGGTTTGGTGTATTTAAAGTAGGAATATAGACATACCTGCCATGCGGTACGAGAGTTGTCCCACGATGAGCAGTGATCCACACTTACCTGTAAAGGAAAACAAATATATATTAATAATCTTGCTTTACCATCAAGACCTAAATATCATAATCAATTTACAATAACTATTGAATTATTTCATACGACACCCGCCTGGATAGGATCACTTTATCACACTGGAGCAACCAGAGCTTCGTAATTAAGTGTCGCTGGAAGCTGATTATTATAATCAAAACTTAGTGCTAAACCACCTGGGTCATACAGCGCTGCAGGGTAGAGGTTGTAAGGTCAGTGAAGATGCTTAAAAAAAGTATAATCGAACGTTGTGTAATAAATCTGTTGCTGTCAAAAAAATCAAAGAGGGAGTCTGTGTCAAAGTGGAGCCATCAGCGAGGAGTGAAGATACAGTAAAAGATATAGAACGGTGACGACATGAAAGATAAATTCTGCGTGCTCGCTGATAGACTGGACAGTCAAACAGAATATGACAAACTGAAAATGGAACCTAACAATATACACACGGTGGAACTTGGCACCTTTCCATGAGATACCGATGAGTGAGACATGTGTTCCCAATGTGAAGACGAGATAGCGCAGTCTCCCAACCTCGACATCGATGATAAGAATACCAGGATCTTGAACTCAGCTTGATAGAGTTATTGCTTATGAATCAGTTGACCAGCATTGTTGCCAACAGTTGAGAAGGTGGCTAGAAATTACAATAAAATAATCTGAGAATGAAATGCCACTATATGAAACTGGAAGCGGAGTTTGCCTGCTCGTTGCCTTGGACATCAACATGCTCAAGGACCCAGTAGAAAACGATTCCTTTGTTTTTGCTAGAAATGCGGCGCAACCAAAGTTGTATACGAAGAACTAGGGGATGACACATATTATTTTTTTTGATAGCTTTCAAAGCACTAAAGAAGTCCGTGACTTCTACAGAAGATGAGGTAGGCCTGGAAGCAATACGGATAATCGTTATGAGAACTGCATACAGTTCAGCTATGAAAATGACCTCGTATAATACTGTCCGGGAACACTGCTGCAAACCTGACACTGTTAGAGGATTTAGAACCATCAGTGTGCACTGCAATGACCCGAGAATGAGACAGGAAGTGGTTCAAGAAAAGGTTAGCTAGAAGCCAGTGTAGATAATTGCGCTCTCGCGCAAGGCAGTGGGGAAGAACATGAACTATACGGAACCTCCTAAGGGAAGAGAAAAGTTAGATGCTAGATGTACATATAAAGGAGGCAACTGAAGAGAAATCAAGAGCGAGTGAAGACGAAGAGAATAGGGACGGAGTAAACAGAGTAGAGAAACAAATAATGGACTTTTACTGATGTGAGTTACTATTGCTGGAGGCTGAGACCAAGTTTAACCTTCCCTGCAATAGTAATTCCTTCATCACTTCCTGTATGCCAGAATTTATGCTATAATTTATATAACCATGTTTTTCATAAATACCAAATGAAATCGAGGTTCGCTCACTAGTTTATTTGATCACTATACTGAGATTATATAATTCAAGAATGAAAATGTATCCATGGCTTTCAGTAATTTACTAAATCAACTAATTCACCACAAATTTTAGGTAATTACAAAAGTGTAGAACACTGCAATTATATAACAATTACAACTGTAGAAAAGAGAATTCTGTCTTCGCCGTTCATCTAAGTCATGTTCTTTATTAATCTTCAGAAGCATTCTGGAAGCAACGTATAATATAAATCAGATAAATATTAGAATACACTACGACTGTGTGGAGTTAGTATCTAATAAAACAAAAAGATAAGAGGGCCAAGAAGATCAGTCAAAAATGTTAAAAACTGGCAATAATTATTACACTCAAAAAGAAGGGCTAAACCCACCAGGGTCATATAGCGCTGCATACTGGTAATAAGCACTTGCTTTGCAAAAGTAAAAATAAAACTTATTCTGCAAAAGTGCACCGGTTTTGCTATGGCAAAGTGCACAAAACCTGATAAATACGTATGGCAAAATACACAAATTTTGCTGTGCAGCTCAACAATTTATGACAGTAGAAGACTGGCGAAATACCGTTGGACCTAAACATTCAATTCGTCTTACATTTTTTTTTTGGGTTTCAATGTGGAGTTGGACCTCCTTTTGCGGCTAAAACATCTCAATTCGTCGATAAATTGATTCGTATAGCATTTAAACAGTATTTTGAGTCATAACTTAAGCAAAACCTGCTGAAATTTCCAAAGACGACGGTGGAGGAAATCGGTTCCTGACTGGCAGTTTGAACTGACACCACAGATGCTCGATAACATTTTGATCCGGCGATTGTGGAAGCCAATCCAAGTGTTTTGCCTTCACTTTCATGTTATTCATGCCAATTTTGAACAACTCGAGCATTATCGCCTGGCATGATGGAACAAAAAGGGATCTGCAACATATTTAAATTGAATATTCAGTTATTCGACAGTTCAGTCAGCAGGTGTTGATGTTATTGTGTCCATCCCCCTGATGCACGAGCAGAAAACGAGAGACTACTACGTTTAAGGTCAAATGCAGGAACTCTTAATGAGCTGAGAATATTTCGTAAATCTGGTGGAAATATGCACCTTGCTACTCTAAATTTGGAGGAATTAAGTTTGTCACTGGCTAACCTTGATGATATTTTAGACAACTCAAATAACATACAAGATGTTCACACTTAGTGTGAACATCTTGTATGACTATGATAAAATTAGCACAATCATTGCCAAGCCACAGTTGTTCAATTACATCAAAGGAATACAGCGTTTATTTTAAACTGATTAATTTTAGAGGCTAAAAGGTGCTATCCTAATCTCCTTTCGAATTCCAGTCCTATTAAAGGTATACTACCTCCCTCGAGATGCCACACACAACTGTCAATAACACCCAGGTACCTACTACTCCTAGAGGAACAGGGACAGCAGGTGTAAGGAAACACGTCAAAAGTTTCCACTTTTGCTGGGGATTGAGCGATGGATCCCACAGTATGTCAGCTGAGGGCGCTGTCAACTGACCCATGTGTGTGTCTAATATTTCAAAATGAAAAAAAAATATTGTTGATGTCCTTTACAATGGAGACCACATCATATTGAATAGTGCTGGTAGTTGTAGTTGTAGTGGTGGTAGTAATAGTTGCTAGTTCTCTGCAGTATCACCTGGTTCAGAACAAGGGGTTTGTCAACTGGAGTCCACCCTAGTTGAGTGTAAATGTATAATGATACAATGATGAGAGAAGCTACATAGCATTTACTTTTTAATTTCCCCCCTACTTATATTCAGAGTTTTGAATCATCGAAGCTCGCCAGATGATTAAACAGCTTCCTATGACGGACACACATTGTTCCTCTTATCAGTTTAAGCTTCGTATTTATGCTGATTGACGTTGTCGGCAACTCATCATCAAACCATTTTGGCCACCTATTTAAATTTAAGGTTGTGTTACTAACACGGATAAATTTAACTATTCGTATACACAATAACCAAGATTATCTCTAAAACAAAACTTGCGTCCATTCTAGCTTTCCAAGGCTGTAATTTGCTTGTTAGTTACTAACTTGAAGAATACGTTATTCTGTAAAATGTGCATCATAATATACACCCATTATGTACTTTTTCCCAAAACCCAGCCAAACCTATCATAACCTAGATCAGTCGTAAAATTCTCTGCATGGTTAGGCTGTGTAACATTAGGTAAGATTATTAACAAATAATCAGCACTAGGATTCAAATTTACGAGTATGAAAACGTTTGACAGAACCAACCTAAGTAGAAGACAAGAACAAAAATATAGAAATGGTGAAGAGGTTAGTAGAGGAGACAAAGGCCAGGTTAAGTAACATGTTTTCTAAAGTTTAGAGCATTTGACAATGTAATGAGAATGGAGGGCATTTACAGAGAACCAGAACTCGGCTAAGATTCATGACTGGAATGTTATGTGATGCTTCAACAAGGCTAGAAAGGTAGACAGTTTTGGCAGAGGACCATTATTAGTATAATCAAAGGGGAAGCGCTAAACCCGTAGGATTACGCAGCGCCTGTGGGGGGATGTGGAAGGTATTCAGGTTTAATTCAGGGATCTGGAGTACAGATCCAATTCCATAGATCAAGAGCCCCTCACCAGCATCAAGGACCCTTCCTTGAGGGGGGAAGCAGAGGACCAGTAAACTGGAAGATAATGTCTAACAACAGAAAACAGCATTGCTAGGGGCGGTAAGGTTAAAACTTCTCGAAAATAAATAGTAAGTTGGTGCCGACCAGATGTGGAAAATAACACATACGTACAGTCCAGGACATTTATTATAGGAAAAATTTCATCACTCATGGTTGAGCGCTTCATTTACATAAGTGACTTTCTAATACCTCTTGTTGAAGCATTCCTTATACATAACATTCCTAATATGAATCTTAGTCCGGGCTTCACTCTACAGTGCCAAGTGCTCTAGACTTCAAAACACTAGTGACTTGAGCTGTCCTTCATCTCCTCCTTTCCTTACTAATTCACCATTCCTATATTTTCATTGTTTTTCCCATCTGCTTAGATTGGTTCCGTCCTATTTTCACCACACTGGTGAGAATGGAAGAGCACTGCGTACCTTGCTCCAAGGTTCGTAGGTTCGAGTCTCCTTCGGACAGAGATCAGTGATTATATATATATATATATATATATATATATATATATATATATATATATATATATATATATATATATATATATATATATATATATATATATGTCGTGCCGAATAGGCAGAACTTGCGATCTTGGATTAAATAGCACCGCTCATCTTGTCATATAGGACAAGCGAAAATTTGTGTATGCAATAATTTCGCCAAAATCATTCTGAACCTAACGAAAAAAATATATTTCAGTGTGAGTGTTTAGTATTAAATTACTGTAAACAAATCTAAAATATATTTAGTTGGATTAGGCTAAAATAAATTGTTCTTGCTATAATAAGGTTAGGTAAGTTTTCTAAGATTCTTTTGGAGCAAAATTAAAAATTTTTACATTTACATTAATGAAAAAAATATATCTTTAAACGTATAAGAGAAAATTTTAGAAAGGACTTAATTTTAAATGAGTTCTTGCTATTTGACCAGTTTTACATATTCGGCACGATGTGGTCAGTCCATCAATCTTGAATAGAATACGGCATATGAGCGGAGAAGCAGCTTATAAACCGTAGGCAGGAGAGGTGCAGCAGTCGTAGGTGGTGTCACCTCTCCTGCCTACGGTTTATAAGCTGCTTCTCCGCTCATATGCCGTATTCTATTCAAGATTGATGGACTGACCACATCGACTCAAGGTTGAGGGACTGATTACCTCATTCTCCTCCCGTTGCTTCAAGTTTCTCCTTTGTATGGACTGATGAAGCCACTGTGTGGCGAAACGTTTCCTCAATAAAGATACCCAAGAGTTGCACATGTATCTAATTTATCAATATGTCGGTTCTGTAAACCATTCATCTATAAATAAACTTCACTTTTTACTCAATAAAATTAGGAAATCGGGACCATTGTTAGTGAATTAGAGGGGGAACTTTGCGTTCAGTAAACTACATGAGTGCTGAGAGTTTGACGCCGATCAGAACTTACTTTGAAGGTGGTCAGCTGCATCAGGCATTAAACACTGAAGACGTTCCCAAGAGGAAACTGCTAATGATGTTTTTTTTTACTTTATATTACACGCAATGCAACTGCAGATTAGCTATTTTAACAATGAACAAGCCACTTGGGGATGAAAAATCTTTAGCTCTAGATCTTTCACACTCTCGGGCGTTGTCAGGAGCTATGCAATGTTGCAAGACAGCAACAGATAAAGAGGGAAAATTCTCTGAAGCAAGACAGGTTTCACACATACCTTCTGTCTTGTCTCAGAGAATTCCTCCTCCTGTTATTATTATTTTCATAACAAAGCGCTGTCCTCCTGTCTGTTGATGTCTTGCAACAATACATTGTTCGTGACAACGCACGAGTGTGTGAAACATCTTGAGCTAAAGACTTCCAACTCCATGTAGCTTCTTCTGTATTGTATTACATAAAAAATGATCAACTCTACTCCTACACACCTGAATTTCACTCAGTCGTCGGTGAATTAAGAGGCAACTTTTATGATTGTTTGAAGCTGTGTACCTGGAGTGTGTTTTTGGGGATACTGCCCCCACGGCACAGTTTGTGACCAGGCCTCGCCCGGTCTGTGACCAGGCCTCGAACTATGCCACAATGAAGTGGTTTCAGCAGGTTAAGACAGTGACGACATGCACTTGCTTAATGTTCCATTACACTACACAAGCCTCGAAAATTACAAGCATATTGGATGAGGCTTCTCGCATTATGAGCGAAAAACGACAAGTTAGAGTTAAAAAAAAACTGAAAATCACTTAAAAATCCCCTCTGAGGATACCTAATAATAAGCACTGTAAGGTTATCTTGCGACATCCTACACACTGCAACACTATGTCTACAATTTGATTTTATCCATATATCAGTAACACGTTGTGTATTACATTTCACACTATAGCACTAACACTTAACACGTAATATTACGCACTGTAGCACAGACATGCGGTCACTACCTCACCCAACACTAAACTGATCACAGTCGCTGACATGTAAGGTTGAGGCAGAGCGACTGAACCAGCTTTGTTTCTCAAAACCAATGGTTACCTGTCAAGTGTTTTGTCATATTTCTTTAACGCGGCTGTTAGTGGTCAAGAGATATATCTGCAACTTATTTGAAGATATTTATTAACATTTCTTTCGTTTATTTATATTACGAATCTTAATCTAAATAACTATAGCTGGATATCAGAAATGCTTCACTGACCAAAGTACCATTTTCACGTCCGTCTCCACAAATGAGCCACATTCACCCGTGACATAAGATCAAGTGTTGTACCTACCCTTCTGATAAAGTGTTTAAGCTCTGGCCATATGTCTAAGGGTTGTATTTCTCCCAGAGTATATACATGCTGAGGCATTACTTTAATTCCTATTTTAGTGTTTGAATTATTTATGACTGTTAGTAGACAGCTTTCCAAGCAGCCTTTATAACCCTTGTGTAGCTGATGACCGAAACAGTGCATTTTCTTAGTTTATATTTGCTAAGTGTATATTTCAAATATAATTTTATGAATTAAAGTTTTTTTTTGGTCGATAAGTTTTGAATCCCATTAACCAGCCAACTTAATACATGTTTAAGAAAGGAGAGATTGATCACCTCCTACGATGACTGACGGACAGATAACGTCAAAACTGCTTCATCTACTGTTTTTAGTCTTCTAATGAATTCGACCGTAGAAGACTTGTGCAGGGACGTAAAGGAACGGTATAAATGAAATTGTGTTATTATTTCCGTCAGCCACACACGTACACAGACACACACACACACACACACACACACACACACACACACACACACACACACACACACACACACACACACACACACACACACACACAAACACAAACAGGAAGGAAGGAATTATGAATTATGCTAAGGTCATATCAGCCTGCCAAGGAGGACCAAGGAGTGAAAGGGAAGAACAGCTGGTTGCAGATGGAGAGGGTGATAGATCGAATGCTGAGGCACAACCATGCTATCAAGAACCACTGGAAAAATCAAGGGAGAAACTGACCACATACAGGCAGGATCCAGAGTCACAGAGGGTGAGGCAATGGGAGGAGGAAAAAGCAAAATCAGTGTTTATCCATGGGCTTCAGGAGAGAGAGGAAAGGACACACACTGAAAGGCAGCAGGAAGAAAGAAAGGAGATTGAGAAAATCATCATGGAAATAGGTGAAGAGATGGACGAGATTGTAAATTTTCAGAGAATAGGGGGGTACTCGAAGGGGAGAAACCGACCAATCAAGCTGATTCTCAGGACGGAAACAGTGCGGAACAGGATCCTCCAAGAGAAACCACGATTGAAATACTCGGAAGAGTACAAGATGGTGTTTCTAGACAGAGACAGAACAAAATCAGAACGACAGCAGCCGAGGGAGAGGACAAAAAAGCGAAAGGAGCTAGGAAAAGAGACAAGGATGGAACCAGCAGAGGTCAGTCAGAGCAGAACAGAACAGCAAGGGCAAGCACACACACAACTATTCTCAGAACCATACAACCTATCACACCATCCCAACACACACTACAGTCCATACCCACAGCCTCCACCCAACACCGAGCTATAGAATCCCACAGTATGCCACCAGGTCTCCCACCCTCACAGGCCCCCAAAACCACAGTGTTGGAAAGGAAACTGAAGGTATGGTACACAAACGCTGATGGAATAACAAATAAGTGGGAGGAGTGGCATGAAAGAGTCAAAGAAGCATCACCGGACATCATAGCTCTCACAGAAACCAAGCTTACAGGTATGATAACAGATGCCATCTTTCCAACGGGATACCAAATCCTGAGGAAAGACAGAGGGAACAGGGGGGGGTGGAGGAGTGGCATTGCTGATCAAAAATCGCTGGAATTTTGATGAGCTGGAGAGAGGAGACAGCGGAGAAGAAAGTGATTACATAGCGGGAACGCTTCACTCTGGAGGTCCCAAGGTGGTAATAGCAGTGATGTATAACCCACCGCAGAACAGCAGGAGGCCAAGGCAAGAGTACGACGAGAGCAATAGAGCGATGGTTGACACACTGGCTAGAGTGGCCAGAAGAGCTCATGCATGCAGGGCAAAGCTCCTGATCATGGGTGACTTTAACCACAAGGAGATCGATTGGGAGAACTTGGACCCACATGGGGGCCAAGATACATGGAGGGCTAAGATGATGGAGGTGGTACTGGAAAACTTCATGTGCCAACACGTAAGGGACACTACAAGAGAGAGAGGAGAGGATGAACCAGCAAGGCTGGACTTAGTATTCACCTTGAGTAGTGCAGATATAGAGGACATCACATATGAAAGACCCCTTGGGGCCAGTGACCATGTCGTTTTAAGCTTCGAATACACAGTAGAGCTACAAGTGGAGGGAGAAGCAGGAAGGCCAGGACGAATGAAGCCAAACTACAAGAAAGGGGACTACATAGGAATGAGGAACTTCCTGAACGGGGTTCAGTGGGACAGAGAA
This sequence comes from Cherax quadricarinatus, assembly GCF_038502225.1. Classification (NCBI taxonomy): domain Eukaryota; kingdom Metazoa; phylum Arthropoda; class Malacostraca; order Decapoda; family Parastacidae; genus Cherax; species Cherax quadricarinatus. The sequence goes on from NC_091328.1 coordinate 33,432,128, forward strand.
CTGGCAGGGAAGCCAGTTAATGAGATGATGGAATATGTAGCAACAAAATGCAAGGAGGCTGAGGAGAGGTTTGTACCCAAGGGTAACAGGAATAATGAAAAAGCCAGGATGAGCCCATGGTTTACCCAAAGGTGCAGGGAGGCAATAACCAAGTGTGCTAGGAATGGAAGAAATATAGAAGGCAAAGGACCCAGGAGAATAAGGAGAGCAGTCGTAGAGCCAGAAACGAATATGCACAGATAAGAAGGGAGGCCCAAAGACAATATGAAAACGACATAGCAGCGAAAGGAAAATCTGACCCGAAACTGTTGTACAGCCACATCAGGAGGAAAACAACAGTCAAGGACCAGGTAATCAGGCTAAGGAAGGAAGGAGGAGAGACAACAAGAAATGACCGTGAAGTATGTGAGGAACTCAACAAGAGATTCAAAGAAGTGTTCACAGAGGAGACAGAAGGGGCTCCAGAAAGACGGAGAGGTGGGGCACACCACCATGTGCTGGACACAGTGCACACAACCGAGGAAGAAGTGAAGAGGCTTCTGAGTGAGCTAGATACCTCAAAGGCAATGGGGCCAGATAACATCTCCCCATGGGTATTGAGAGAGGGAGCAGAGGCGCTATGTGTACCCCTAACAACAATATTCAATACATCTATCGAAACAGGGAGATTGCCTGAGGCATGGAAGACAGCAAATGTCGTCCCAATCTTTAAAAAAGGAGACAGACATGAAGCATTAAACTACAGACCAGTGTCACTGACATGTATAGTATGCAAAATCATGAAGAAGATTATCAGGAGAAGAGTGGTGGAACACCTAGAAAGCAACGATCTCATCAACAGCAGCCAACATGGTTTCAGGGACGGGAAATCCTGTGTCACAAACCTACTGGAGTTCTATGACATGGTGACAGCAGTAAGACAAGAGAGAGAAGGGTGGGTGGATTGCATTTTCTTGGACTGCAAGAAGGCGTTTGACACAGTTCCACACAAGAGATTGGTGCAAAAACTGGAGGACCAAGCAGGGATAACAGGGAAGGCACTACAATGGATCAGGGAATACTTGTCAGGAAGACAGCAGCGAGTCATGGTACGTGGCGAGGTGTCAGAGTGGGCACCTGTGACCAGCGGGGTCCCACAGGGGTCAGTCCTAGGACCAGTGCTGTTTCTGGTATTTGTGAACGACATGACGGAAGGAATAGACTCTGAGGTGTCCCTGTTTGCAGATGACGTGAAGTTGATGAGAAGAATTCACTCGATCGAAGACCAGGCAGAACTACAAAGGGATCTGGACAGGCTGCAGATCTGGTCCAGCAATTGGCTCCTGGAGTTCAATCCCACCAAGTGCAAAGTCATGAAGATTGGGGAAGGGCAAAGAAGACCGCAGACGGAGTACAGTCTAGGGGGCCAGAGACTACAAACCTCACTCAAGGAAAAAGATCTCGGGGTGAGTATAACACCAGGCACATCTCCTGAAGCGCACATCAACCAAATAACTGCTGCAGCATATGGGCGCCTAGCAAACCTCAGAACAGCATTCCGACATCTTAATAAGGAATCATTCAGGACCCTGTACACCGTGTACGTTAGGCCCATATTGGAGTATGCGGCACCAGTTTGGAACCCACACCTAGCCAAGCACGTGAAGAAACTAGAGAAAGTGCAAAGGTTTGCAACAAGACTAGTCCCAGAGCTAAGAGGTATGTCCTACGAGGAGAGGAAATCAACCTGACGACATTGGAGGACAGGAGAGATAGGGGGACATGATAACGACATACAAAATACTGAGAGGAATTGACAAGGTGGACAAAGACAGGATATTCCAGAGATTGGACAGAGTAACAAGGGGAAACAGTTGGAAGCTAAGACACAGATGAATCACAGGGATGTTAGGAAGTATTTCTTCAGCCACAGAGTAGTCAGTAAGTGGAATAGTTTGGGAAGCGATGTAGTGGAGGCAGGATCCATACATAGCTTTAAGCAGAGGTATGATAAAGCTCACGGCTCAGGGAGAGTGACCTAGTAGCGATCAGTGAAGAGGCGGGGCCAGGAGCTCGGACTCGACCCCCGCAACCTCAACTAGGTGAGTAACTAGGTGAGTACACAGAGAGATATTAGGAAGTATTTCTTCAGTCATAGAGTTGTCAGGCAGTGGAATAGCCTAGAAAGTGATGTAGTGGAGGCAGGAACCATACATAGTTTTAAGACGTGGTATGATAAAGCTCATGGAGCGGGGAGAGAGAGGACCCAATAGCAACCGGTGAAGAGGCGGGGCCAGGAGCTAAGACTCGACCCCTGCAGCCACAAATAGGTGAGTACAAATAGGTGAGTACACACACACACCAGGATGATAACAGATGCAATCTTTCCACCTGGATATCAAATCCTCTGGAAAGACAGAGGGAGGAGAGGGGGAGGAGGAGTTGCACTGTTCATTAAAAACCAGTGGGGTTTTGAGAAAATGGAAGGAATGGATGGCATGGGCGAAATGGACTACTTAGTAGGAACAATCCACCCTGAGGACCATAAGGTGATAATTGCAGTAATGCACAACCCGCCATAGAACTGCAAGAGGCCAAGAGAAGAATACGACGAGAGCAACAGAGCAATGGTCGACACACTAGCCGAGGTGGCCAGAAGAGCTCACATGGGGGAGCAAAGTTACTAGTTATGGGTGATTTCAATCACAAGGAGATTGACTGGGAAAACCTGGAGCCCCATTAGGATCCCGAAACATGGAGAGCCAAGATGATGGATGTGGTTCTGGAAAACCTCATGCATCAACATGTTAGAGACACTACCAGAGAGAGAGAGGTGAGGATGAGTAGTTCAAACATCGAGGATATCATGTATGAAAGGCCCCTAGGAGCTAGTGATCATGTGGTTCTGTGATTTGACTACATAGTTGAGCTACAAGTGGAGAGAGTAGCAGGAATAGGATGGGAAAAAACAAAAACTACAAAAGGGGGGACTACTCAGGCATGAGGAACTTCTTGCAAGATATTCGGTGGGAGAGAGAACTGACAGGAAAACCAGTACAAGAAATGATGGACTGTGTGACAACAAAAGTCAAGGAGGCAGAGGAGAGGTTTGCTTGCATGGGAAACAGAAATAATGGGAAGACCAGAACGAGTTCTTGATTCACCCAAAGGTGTAGGGAGGCAAAAACTAGATTAACTAGAAAATGGAAATGGTACAGAAGACAAAGAACTCAGGAAAATAAAGACATAAAGGGCCAGAAACGAATATGCACAGATAAGAAGGGAGGCTCAGCGACAATATGAAAATGACATAGGCTTGAAAGTCAAGTCTGACCCGAAGCTGTTGTATAGCCACATCAGGAGGAAAACAACAGTCAAGGACCAGGTAATCAGACTGAGGAAGGTTGATGAGTTCACAAGAAACGACCGAGAGGTATGTGAGGAGCTCAACAAGAGATTTAAAGAAGTATTTACTGTGAAAATCGGTAGGACTTCAGGAAATCAGAACAGAGAGGTACACCAACAAGTGTTGGGTGAGGTACACATAACCAATGAGGAGGTGAAGACGCTGCTATGTGAACTAGACACCTCAAAGACGGTGGGAACAGACAACATCTCTCCGTGGGTCCTTAGAGAGGGAGCAGAGATGTTGTGTGTGCCACTAACAAAGATCTTCAACATATCCATTAAAACTTGGCAAATGTAGTCCTAATTTTTAAAAAAGGAGACAGCCATGAGGCATTAAACTACAGACCTGTGTCACTAACGTGTATGGTATGCAAAATCATGGAGAAGATCATCAGGAGGAGAGTGGTGGAGCACCTGGAAAGAAACAAGTGTATAATCGACAACCAGCACGGTTTCAGGGAAGAAAAATCCTGTGTCACAAACCTACTGGAGTTTTATGACAAGGTGACAGAAGTAAGACAAGAGAGAAGGGTGGATAGACTGCATTTTCTTGGACTGCAAGAAGGCCTTCGACACAGTTCCTCACAAGGGGTTACTGCAAAAGCTAGAGGATCAGGCACACATAACAGGAAAGGTATTGCAATGCATCAGAGAGGGAGGCAACAACGAGTCATGGTACGTGACGAGGTATCAGAGTGGGCGCCTGTGACAAGCGGGGTTCCACAGGGGTCAGTCCAAGGACCTGTGCTGCTTTTGGTATATGTGAATGACATTACGGAAGGGATAGACATAGAAGTGTCCTTGTTTGCAGATGATGTGAAGTTCATGAGGAGAATCAAATCGGTCGAGGATCAGGCAAGACTACAAAGAGACCTGGACAGGCTACAAGCCTGGTCCAGCAACTGGCCCCTTGAATTTAACCCTGCCATATACAAAGCCATGAAGATTGGGGAAGGGCAAAGAAGGCCTCAGACACAATATAGTCTAGGTGAACAAAGACTGCAAACCTCACTCAAGGAAAAAGATCTCAGGGTGAGTATAACACCGAGCACATCTCCTGAGGCGCACATCAATCAGATAACTGTTGCAGTGCACGGGCGTCTGGCAAACCTAAGGATAGCTTTCTGATACCTCAGTAAGGAATCGCTGAAGATTCTGTGCACCATCTACGTCAGGCCCATACTGGAGAATGCAGAACCAGTTTGGAATCCACACCTGGTCAAACACGTCAAGAAATTAGAGAAGGTGCAAAGGCTTGCAACAAGACTGGTCCCAGAGCTAAGGGGATTGTCCTACGAAGAAAAGTTAAGGGAAATCGGCCTGACGACACTGGAGGACAGGAGGGTCAGGGGAGACATGATAACGACATATAAAATACTGCACGGAATAGACAAGGTGGACAAAGACGGGATGTTCCAGAGATGGGACACAGAAACAAGAGGTCACAATTGGAAGTTGAAGACTCAGATGAATCAGAGGGATGTTAGGAAGTATTTCTTCAGTCATAGAGTAGTCAGGTCGTGGAATAGCCTAGAAAGTGACGTAGTGGAGGCGGGAACCATACATAGTTTTAAGACGAGGTTTGATAAAGCTCATGGAGCAGGGAGAGAGAGGACCTAGTAGCAATCAGTGAAGAGGCGGGGCCAGGAGCTATGAATCGACCCCTGCAACCACATACAGGTGAGTACAAATAGGTGAGTACACACACACGCACACTCACATACACACCACACACACACACACACACACACACACACACACACACACACACACACACACACACACACACACACACACACACACACACACACACACACACACACAAAAGGTAATGGAAGTAGGACACGAGAGAGAGGTGGGTAGATTGCATTTTCTTGGACTACAAGGCCTTCGACACAGTTCCTCACAAGAGATTAGTGCAAAAGCTAGAGGATCAGGCACATATAACAGGAAGGGCACTGCAATGGATCAGAGAATATCTGACAGGGAGGCAACAATGAGCCATGGTACGTGACGAGGTATCAGAGTGGGGGCCTTTGAAAAGCGGGGATCCAGATGGGTGCTACTTTTGGTTTATGAGAATGACATGACGGAAGGGATAGACTCAAAAGTGTCCCTGTTGGCAGATGATGTGAAGTTAATGAGGAAAATTAAATCGGATGAGAATCAGGCACGACTACAAAGAGACCTGGACTGGCTGGAAATCTTGTCCAGCAACTAGCTCCTTGAATTTAACTGTCATGCATATCGGGGAAGGGCAAAGATCGCAGACAGAATATAGGCTAGGTGGCCAAAGCCTGCAAGCCTCACTAAAGGAAAAAGATCTTGGGGTGAGTATAATACCTAGTACATCTGAGGCTCACATCAACCAGATAACTGCTGCAGCATATGGTCGCCTAGCAAACCTGATACCTCAGTAAGGAATCGTTGAAGACTCTGTACACCGTGTACGTCAGGCCCTTACTGGAATATGCAGCACCAGTTTGAAACCCACACCTGGTCAATCACGTCAAAAAATTAGAGAACGTGCAAAGGTTTGCAACAAGGCTAGTTCCAGAGCTAAGGGTAATGTCCTACGAAGATTGAGGGAAATCGGCCTGACGACACTGGAGGACAGGAGGGTTAGGGGAGGCATGATAACGACATACAAAATACTGCGTGAAATAGACAAGGTGGACAGAGACAGGATGCTCCAGAGATGGGACAGAAACGGGTCACAATTGGAAGTTTATGACTCAGATGAGTCAAAGATAAGTTTGGAAGTGTTTCTATAGTCATAGAGTTGTCAGGAAGTGGAATAGTCTGGCAAGTGACATAGTGAAGACAGGAATCATACATAGTTTTAAGACGAGGTATGATAGAGGTCATGGAGCAGGGAGAGAGAGGACCTAGTAGCGATCAGTGGAGAGGCGGGGCCAGGAGCTATGTATCGACCCCTGCAACAACAAGTAGGTGAGTACAAATAGGTGTGTACACACACACACACGCGCGCGCACACACACACACACACACAAACACACACACACACACACACACACACACACACACACACACACACACACACACACACACTCACACACACACACACCTCACACATGCACACCTACACACAGATGTTTATAACACAACTAGTCCCTGAACTAAGGTGTATGTGCTATGGGGAGAGCATAAGGAAACAACGTGACGACACTGGAAGGAGGACTATATTGTATTATGTGATAAATGGTTTAAAACCGAGAAGTTGAAGACTGAGACACTTTTGCAACATATGGGACTCTTTATTGAGGAAACGCTTCGCCACACAATGGCTTCATCAGTCCAATACAAAGCAGAAAGGTGTAACGAGAGGAGGAGTTTGAGGTAATCAGTCCCTCAGCCCGGAGACGATGTGTTCAGTCGATCAATCTTGTAGAAACTACAGCACAGGGGCGTAGGAGTGGCTTATATACTGTAGTCAGGAGAGGCGAAGCAGGAGGAGGCGGGATCATAGCGGTACCATCCACTAGTCGAAGTGGTGTTGCATACTGGAGTATGCAGCACCAGTTTGGAACCTACACTTGATGAAGCATGTCAAGAAATTAGAGAAAGTGCAAAGGTTTGTGACAAGGTTAGTTCAAGAGCTAAGAGGAATGTCTTGTGAAGAAAGGTTAAGGGAAATCGGCCTGACGACACTGGAGGACAGGAGGGTTAGGGAAGACATGATAACAACATACAAATTACTGCGTGGAATGGACAAGGTGGACAGAGACAGAATGTTCCGGAGAGGGGACACAGAAACAAGGGGTCACAATTGGAAGTTGAAGATTCAGATGAGTCAAAGGGATGTTAGGAAGTATTTATTCAGTCATAGAGTAGTCAGGAAGTGAGATAGTGGAGGCTGGAACCATACATAGCTTTAAGACGAGGTATGATAAAGCTCATGGAGCAGGAAGAGAGAGGACCTAGTAGCGTTCAGTGATGATTCAGGGCCAGGAACTGAGTATCGACCCCTGCAACCACAATTAGGTGGGTACAATTAGGTGAGTACACGTCCGGGACAGTTGGTCACAGTGATGCAATTCTATAAAAAGGTGAAAAGAATTCGAAACAAAGATGAAAAGACACCCGAATCTGCATGACAGCGTCTTCCATTGCAGACACTGCAAGGCTCCAGGCGGACATCAACCAAATCTTTCAGTGGGCTGCACAAAAACAATATGAAGTTCAACGATATGAAATTTCAATTACTCCGATATGGTAAACATGGACAGAATTGACACAGACACAGATTCTGCTTTTGACTCTCGCCTCGGCAGGTCATAGCAGCTCTCCTTACTTAGTCTCCCTACGATCCCCTTTGGGGAGGGGAACCTTTACCAGCGTTGTCTTTACCTTGACTTGCACGATGAGCTACGCAAATCGTGTAAAGATCAAGCCAAACAGTGGTACCGTTGATGATTCAACGAAGCTTGCTCTTGCAACTGTTGTGCAGGGAGCATTGTATGTGAAATTCAACGCTATTCTGTCACTCAAAGAAGCATTCATTGTTGTAAGTCACGATTATGCTGAAGCAGAGAAGTTACTCACTACAGAAGCCACCACTACTCTTACTGCTCAAGGGTTTACTGTTACATCTTCTCTTGCCCTCAGGGCAAGAAAATCAGTATTCCTGAAAAAAACTGGATAAGATTCTGACTTCCCAACCAATTGCTGAACTTAAGTCATCTATTGAAACTCAAAATACTTGGGCTACTGTTGACAGTATTACCAAAATCCCGAATGCATCGTCTATGCTCAAGGTCACCTTTACCGACTTGAACATGGCTGCCACTGCTCTGAACGAAGGTCTGGCTGTATACTACTACTATATCAGTCCCACCTACATAGAAGCAGAGAGATACCACTACATCCAACATTGCTGGAACTGATATTCTTATCTTCACACCACCAAGACAAGAAGTTCTGCACTACATGTGGTAGTGAGGGACACACCTTCAGTTCCTGTACCGCTGCTGCTCCAACACAACCAGCGTGTTTAAACTGCAAAAGTAATGATCACCATACACTGGCAGCAAAATGTCCTACTAGAAAGGATATTATGAAGAAAACACAAGATGCAGCAAAGAAAAAACCTACTAACAACACTCCAACGTATGCCGCAATTGCAAAGTTGCAAGCAGACACTACAAAATTACTTCAAGCATCTACTCAACCCGCCTCCACCACCACCACCACCATCACTCCTCCAATGCAGAACATGGCTGTACCTGGATCCTTTAACTCTACCATCAACGAGTTATTTGCATTAAATAACATGCTATCATTAACATTTCCAGCATCTCCACCTGAAGAAATTCTCAAATTCACCAAAGACTTAATCACCACCTCTGCTGCAGAAGCTCCATCACCACCACCAACAAGTGACGTCACTCCAACAAAGTCCAATGAGAAGCCTCCACCACCACCACACCTCACTGAATTCAACCAATCAGAAGCCTTGCCACCAGAAACATCTTCCTATTCGTCTATTGAAGATGACAACGAATCTTCAATTCCACCTTCAACACCACTCAACACCCTACCTCCGCCATCAACACCACCTTCCTCAACTCCACCACCGCCTTCTCGACCTCACTCACGTCGATTACCTGGAACACTGTGGGTTAATCACAAAGGACTAATGTTCTTCACCACGACACAATACCCCAGCCCAATGACTCGCCTAGAACTCATCCAACATCTCCAAGACAACACTGCAACGTACACCACCGACGAAAAGCCATTCCCTACCGTCAACCTGATAATCCACCAACTCCAAACCAACGAACTCTTCTACAGCTCTCCCATATGTGTGACACAACTCTCTAGAACAAAATTCAAAGCATTAACAACCGGATCAAGAGAATAACTAATTCATCCTGCTTGCTGCCTACTGACACTCTCAGCTCCTGCCACTGCCTTCGCCATCCTCTCCTAGAGAGCCAAGTAACGACATCATTCAAGCCTCTCCATCTACGCCTACAGTACTTCAGTACCACATGTCCCAAAGTGGTTGGGCCACTTGCCTTGATTCCTCCTCTTCCCCTCCTTCCCATCCTTTTCCAGTTATTTCCATCCTTCCTTATCCTTCTTCCTTCATATCTCACGACAGCTCTCGTCATCTTCCATTCGATTCGATTCGATGGTAAACATGAGGAAATTAAAACTTCATCAGAGTACAAAACAAATTCCTTCCACGAAATAGAGCGAAAAACCAACGTCAAAGACCTGGGAGTGATCGTGTCGGAGGATCTCACCTTCAAGGACCATAACATTGTATCAATCACATCTGCTAGAAAAATGACAGGATGGATAATAAGAACCTTCAAAACTAGGGATGCCAAGCCCATGATGACACTTTTCAGGTCGCTTGTTCTATCTAGGCTGGAATATTCCTGCACACTAACAGCACCTTTCAAGGCAGGTGAAACTGCTGACCTAGAAAATGTACAGAGAACCTTCATGGCAAGCATAACAGAGATAAAACACCTCAATTACTGGGAGTGCTTGAAGTTCCTGAACACGTACTCCCTGGAACGCAGGCGGGAGAGATACATGATTATATACACCTGAAAAATCCTAGAGGGACTAGTACCGAACTTACACCCGAAAATCACTCACAACGAAAGCAAAAGACTCGGCAGACGATGCGACATCCCCCCAATGAAAAGCAGGGGTGTCACTAGCATGTTAAGAGACAATACAATAAGTGTCAGGGGCCCGAGACTGTTCAACTGCCTCCCAGCATACATAAGGGAGATTACCAATAGACCCCTGGCTGTCTTCAAGCAGGCACTGGACAAGCACCTAAAGTCGGTACCTGACCAGCCGAGCTGTGGCTCGTACGTTGGATTGCGTGCAGCCAGCAGTAACAGCCTGGTTGTTCAGGCTCTGATCCACCAGGAGGCCTGGTCACAGACCGGCCAGCGAGGGCGATGACCCCCGGAACTATCTCCAAGTAAACTCCAGGTAAACACTGATATTTGATTACTGTCAGAGGCAGGGAAACTTGAGATAAAAGTAAGTAAATATGTATATATATGTAAAGAGGCCAGGATAAATGTTAATGTTGAATAACAATAATACCTGTGAAGTATTCAAGTATCGCAAATGTTAACTGGTGCCATGAGTATATTAACAGGACAACACCTGACAGTGAGAGACATAAATGTTAACTGGTGACATGAGTATATTAACAGGACAACACCTGACAGTGAGAGACATAAATGTTAACTGGTACCATGAGTATATTTACAGGACAACACCTGACAGGGAGAGACATAAATGTTAACTGGTGCCATGAGTATATTTACAGGACAACACCTGACAGTGAGAGACATAAATGTTAACTGGTACCATGAGTATATTTACAGGACAACACCTGACAGTGAGAGACATAAATGTTTACTGGTGACATGAGTATATTTACAGGACAACACCTGACAGTGAGAGACATAAATGTTAACTGGTACCATGAGTATATTTACAGGACAACACCTGACAGTGAGAGACATAAATGTTAACTGGTACCATGAGTATATTTACAGGACAACACCTGACAGTGAGAGACATAAATGTTAACTGGTACCATGAGTATATTTACAGGACAACACCTGACAGTGAGAGACATAAATGTTTACTGGTGACATGAGTATATTAACAGGACAACACCTGACAGTGAGAGACATAAATGTTAACTGGTACCATGAGTATATTTACAGGACAACACCTGACAGTGAGAGACATAAATGTTAACTGGTACCATGAGTATATTTACAGGACAACACCTGACAGGGAGAGACGTAAATGTTTACTGGTGACATGAGTATATTTACAGAACAACACCTGACAGTGAGAGACATAAATGTTAACTGGTACCATGAGTATATTTACAGGACAACACCTGACAGGGAGAGACATAAATGTTTACTGGTAACATGGACATATCTACACCTGGTGTTAAGATCACCAGGTAAAACTCAAGACTAATTTCCCGTCTTCCATTTTTGGTTTCAAGAAAGTACCGATACCTTCACTGATCACCAGTAGAAAGTTTTTGATTTATTTTGTTTATGTATCTTTTCCAAGGGATATTGTAGGAGGTATAATGGTGGAATTATTTAATGAATAAACACATATAATAGTAGTTATCACTACTGCTGATGATGTCCACCTTCCCACTGACTCATTAATTATGTCCTGATACTGATATTCCAATATCGCCTCTTTTGCTATAATTTATATTATTATTTATATTATTGTTTCTTTGGTTTATTATGGGTCGTGTTTTTTTTCCTAATTTTATATGGAGTTTTATTTTTTACCATTATTGGTAAATCACTCCTTCACCTGTAGTTCACTAGCAGTTTTCACCTGCAGTTCATCCCACACCTCAGCTCCTAGTTAACCTTACATCCTGACCAACACTTCACAGTTCAACCCACACCTCAGCTCCTAGTTAACCTTACATCCTGACCAACACTTCACAGTTCAACCCACACCTCAACTCCTAGTTAACCTTACATCCTGACCAACACTTCACAGTTCATCCCACACCTCAACTCCTAGTTAACCCTACATCCTGACCAACACTTCACAGTTCAACCCACACCTCAACTCCTAGTTAACCTTACATCCTGACCAACACTTAACAGTTCAACACACACCTCAACTCCTAGTTAACCTTACATCCTGACCAACACTTCACAGTTCAACCCACACCTCATCTCCTAGTTAACCTTACATCCTGACCAACACTTCACAGTTCAACCCACACCTCAATTCCTAGTTAACCTTACATCCTGACCAACACTTCACAGTTCAAGCCACACCTCAACTCCTAGTTAACCTTACATCCTGACCAACACTTCACAGTTCAACCCACACCTCAACTCCTAGTTAACCTTACATCCTGACCAACACTTCACAGTTCAACCCACACCTCAACTCCTAGTTAACCCTACATCCTGACCAACACTTCACAGTTCAACACACACCTCAATTCCTAGTTAACCTTACATCCTGACCAACACTTCACAGTTCAACCCACACCTCATCTCCTAGTTAACCTTACATCCTGACCAACACTTCACAGTTCAACCCACACCTCAACTCCTAGTTAACCTTACATCCTGACCAACACTTCACAGTTCAACCCACACCTCACCCCCTAGTTAACCTTACATCCTGACCAACACTTCACAGTTCAACACACACCTCAACTCCTAGTTAACCTTACATCCTGACCAACACTTCACAGTTCAACCCACACCTCAACTCCTAGTTAACCCTACATCCTGACCAACACTTCACAGTTCAACCCACACCTCACCCCCTAGTTAACCTTACATCCTGACCAACACTTCACAGTTCAACCCACACCTCACCCCCTAGTTAACCTTACATCCTGACCAACACTTCACAGTTCAACACACACCTCACCCCCTAGTTAACCTTACATCCTGACCAACACTTCACAGTTCAACACACACCTCACCCCCTAGTTAACCTTACATCCTGACCAACACTTCACAGTTCAACACACACCTCACCACCTAGTTAACCTTACATCCTGACCAACACTTCACAGTTCAACACACACCTCACCACCTAGTTAACCTTACATCCTGACCAACACTTCACAGTTCAACACACACCTCACCCCCTAGTTAACCTTACATCCTGACCAACACTTCACAGTTCAACACACACCTCACCACCTAGTTAACCTTACATCCTGATCAACACTTCACAGTTCAACACACACCTCACCCCCTAGTTAACCTTACATCCTGACCAACACTTCACAGTTCAACACACACCTCACCACCTAGTTAACCTTACATCCTGACCAACACTTCACAGTTCAACACACACCTCACCACCTGGTTAACCTTACATCCTGACCAACACTTCACAGTTCAACACACACCTCACCCCCTAGTTAACCTTACATCCTGACCAACACTTCACAGTTCAACACACACCTCACCACCTAGTTAACCTTACATCCTGATCAACACTTCACAGTTCAACACACACCTCACCCCCTAGTTAACCTTACATCCTGACCAACACTTCACAGTTCAACACACACCTCACCACCTAGTTAACCTTACATCCTGACCAACACTTCACAGTTCAACACACACCTCACCACCTAGTTAACCTTACATCCTGACCAACACTTCACAGTTCAACACACACCTCACCCCCTAGTTAACCTTACATCCTGACCAACACTTCACAGTTCAACACACACCTCACCCCCTAGTTAACCTTACATCCTGACCAACACTTCACAGTTCAACACACACCTCACCACCTAGTTAACCTTACATCCTGATCAACACTTCACAGTTCAACACACACCTCACCACCTAGTTAACCTTACATCCTGACCAACACTTCACGTTACAGTTTCATCTGTTATAAACTGTTCCGTTTTTCTCGTAGTTCACAATAAACTTTCACTTTTACTTCATCTTACACTTTCACCTGTAGTTCACTTTCACCTGTAGTTCACTTTCACCTGTAGTTCACTTTCACCTGTAGTTCACTTTCACCTGTAGTTCACTTTCACCTGTAGTTCACTTTCACCTGTAGTTCACTTTCACCTGTAGTTCACTTTCACCTGTAGTTCACTTTCACCTGTAGTTCACTTTCACCTGTAGTTCACTTTCCACGCTCATTTTGCACCTTCACTGAAGACACTGCTGTTTTCTTTTTTAATTATCCTGTCTATTTTTAACAAACAATTTTATCGATTTTTTCGAGTAATTATATATCCCTGAAGAAGTACCTTTAAAAAGTTCCTTCATTCTTATTATTCCTCCAGCTATTCATTTTTTTTTTCATAACTCGAGAACTCCTTATCTAACTTGCTTCAAATTTTCAACATTTATGTACAGCAACAAAAGCAAAATTCTAGATAAAACTTGTATGTTCACGTACCATATGAACAATACCTCTGCCAGAAATGCCCCAGCGTGATAGTGACTTTCTTTGTACTTAGCATACCAAAATTGTAATTACACATTGTAACCTTTACAAAGAAATAAATCTTTTACTTTTACTTTTTTTACTGAGATAACTTCCAGATTCTTCGGTGACGGATGTTGAATAGTTTATGAAAGGCGACAAAAAATACGATGGTGTGAGAGACGGAACAAATGTGTAGGAGCAGATCTGATGATTTTGTGTGAAACATTGTGGCCTTCTATTTTCTTTACATCACAATAAATAAATTTTTGTTTATCTTTTATTAAAGGCTTCAATATTCTTATTGTTGGAGACACCCAGGTAAGATATATGGACAGAGCTTTTTATAAGAGAGACAGGAAAGTCAGACAGAGGGTGTGCCTCCCAGGAGCTGGTGTTGGTGACATAGTCAGCAGGTTGGGTAACATTATGTCAGGTAATGGGAAAAAGCCCGTGATCTGTCTCAGTTCTGGTGTTAATGACATCGGGATGGGCAGGAGACAGGAACTGCTGGATAAGTAGAGGTCAGCCATAGAAACAATCAGGTCTAAGGAAGGGATCCCAGTCTCATGTAGCATCTTTCCTAGAAAGGGAGTGGGCAATGAATGGATGTCTAAAGCAATTGGTATAAATTGCTGGCCTGACAGGTACTGCGAGGAACTTGCAATCCCATTCATTGATAACTGAGACAAATTGGGTTCATCTCTCTGGGGCTGGAGTGGTTGCATTAGCCAACTCAATCGAGGGGGTCATTTGATGACTTGTCTAAATAGATAGATTATAGAAGTATGGGTGTTTGTGAGAAACAATCAGGCTGCAGTATTAAGGTTGAAAACAGCAGATATTACCAGGATACCCCAGGGATATGTTTAAAAGACAATATTCAAAATAAAGTTGCTAGTAAAGGCAAAGCAATTGCTCAACAACCAAAGAGAGATAATAGAGGGCAACGAGTGACTAGCTACCTGAAGGTTTACTATACAAATAGTAGGATTCTAAGAAGTAAAATAGATGAATTAAGATTACTTGCAAGTGCAGGTAATATAGATATTATTACTATAACAGAGACCTGGTTCAACTTGAAAGATAGAGAAATGCCTTCTGAATGCAACATACAGGGTTATAAACTATTCCACACTGATAGGGTCAACAGGAAGGGTGGTGGAGTGGTGACGTATGTCAGAGATAATTTAAATTGTTGTGTTAGACAAGATGTAAGATTAGAAACATTAAACACAGAATCCGTTTCGCTACAGTTTCTCGAAGATCGTGAAAAATAATTTTGGGTATGATTTATAGGCCCCCAAATCTTGATAGTGAGTGCGGTAGGCTGCTATGGAACGAAATTCATAAGGCATCTAGGTATGAAAATGTTGCTTTTTAAAACCAACTAGATGAAACAACATGCTTGACTTGGTTCTTGCCAACCAAGAATCACTAGTTAATAATCTTGAGGTTAATGATGAGCTTGGGGAAAGCAATCATGAATCACTTGGTTTCAATATGTCATGGAAATACCCAGATAACTGCAATCAAGTCTTTGTCCCAAATTTCTACTTGGCTGACTTCATGGGACCGAGAAATTACCTGGGTGGGCTAAATTGGGATGACCTTATTATGGGTCAGGTAGGTGATGTTGGTTGCCAATATGAGGTGTTTTATATTGTTCTAAGTAGGGAAATTAGAACTAACAAAAACGATCCTAAATGGATAAACAATAGAGTAAAACATCTTCAAGAGTGAGGCACATATAGGTGTATCAAAAGAGGGGAAGAGCAGTTAAGAAATCAATATATTCAATTAAAGAGAGAAAAAAAGGAATAAGAAAAGCAAAAAGGGATTATGAGGTTAAAGTCAAGAGGGATTCGAAGACTAACCCAAAAGGTTTCTTTCAGGTATACAGAAGTAACTCAGGTCAGATCACTGACAGTGATAAGGATATGTGTGAACTTTTCAATACCTACTTCCTCTCAGTTTTTACTCAGGAAGATACTAGCGAATTTCCAGAAACAATAAATTATGTCGAACAGGACGAAAATGAACTATGCACGATTGAGGTAACTAATGACATGGTCCTCAGAAAAATAGAGAAATTAAATGATATTGTAGTGTCTGACAAGTTGTGCTATAAAGGTATATAATACCGACAAGATGAAAGTTAAGACACATGTACAACATCTGGGTATCTTTATTATAGACGTTTCACCATCCAGTGGCTTTATCAATACTGATTCTAGGACTTAACATGAAGACAGTAGAACTATATACAAAAGCTGAGGTAATCAGTCCCTCAGCCTTGGAGTTGGTGTGAGCAGAACCTTTGGGTATGACCTACTTCCACTAGGGAATCCCGCCTACCAGTGACTATGCCCTCGTCTGCTACCCGTCCCTATTTACTGACGCCTATTTAAGCACCAGCCTCCTTACCTGTACTCCAAAATTTCTACAACTACGGTGCTGCTCACACCTACTGTCTTCACGTTATGTTCTAGAATCTGTATTGATAAAGTCACTGGATGGCGAAACGTCTACAATAGATACCCAGATGTTGCACATGTGTCTTAACTTTCATCAGAGAAATTAAAACCCAACAAATCCCCATGCCCTGATGAACTGTTTGCTAGGGTTTTAAAGGAATGTTAAGGAGAACTAAGCATGCCTGTGGCTAATCTTTTCAATATATCACTACAAACTGGTATAGTGCTAGACAAGTGGAAAATGGCTAATGTAATACCTGTTTACAAGACAGGTGACAGATCCTTAGCTTCGAACTATAAACCAATAAGCCTTACCTCTATAGTAGGAAAATTTATGGAATCAATAACTGAAGAGGCAATTCGTAGCCATCTTGAAAGGTATAAATTGATTAATGAATCTCAACCAGGTTTTATAAAGGGGCGTTCCTGTCTTACGAATTTACTAACTTTTTCCACTAAGGTGTTTGAGGAGGTAGATCATGGTATTGAATATGATATTGTGTATATGGACTTCAGTAAGGCTTGCGATAGAGTTCCATATCAGGATGATTTGAATAGACTGATGAAGTGGTCGGAGAAGTGGCAGATGCAGTTTAATGTAGACAAATGCAAAGTTCTAAATGTTGGTCAGGACAATAACCATGCCACATTTAAATTAAATAATGTAGATTTTAATATTACTGATTGCGAAAAAGATTTAGAAGTTCTGGTTAGCAGTAATCTAAAAGCAAGACAACAGTGCCTAAGTGTTTGCAATAAAACTAACAGAATCCTTGGCTTCATATTAAGAAGCATAAATAATAGAAGTCCTCAGGTTGTTCTCCAGCTCTATATATCTTTGGTTAGGCCTCATTTAGATTATGCTGCACAGTTCTGGTTACCGTATTACAGAATGGATATAAATGCACTGGGAAACGTACAAAGGAGGATGACAAAGTTGATCCCATGTATCAGAAATGTTCCCTATGAGGATAGACTTAGGGCCCTGAATCTGCAATCTCTAGAAAGGCATAGAATTAGGGATGATATGATTGAGGGGTGTAAATGGAAAACAGGAATTAATAAAAGGGATGTAAATAGCGTGCTAAAAATATTTAGCATAGACAGGACTCTCAGCAATGGATTTAAGTTGGAAAAATTCAGATTCAGGAAGGATATAGGAAATCGCTGGTTTGGTAATATAGTTGTGGATGAGTGGAACAAACTCCCGAGCACCGTCATAGAAGCTAAGACGGTGTGTAGTTTTAAATATTGGTTAGATAAATATATGAGTGGGTGTGCGTGGGTGTGAGTTGGACCTGACCAGCTTGTGCCTCTAAGTCAGTTGTCGTGCTCCTTCTTTAATTAATGATTGGGACCTAACCTGACTACCTTAACCCGGTAATTGAACTGGACCTGCCTCGCATGGGCCGGTAGGCCTGCTGCAGTGTTCCTTCTTTCTCATGTTCTTATGTTCTTATTTTTTGGCTAATGCATATTAGGTCCAGAAAAATGCTTATTTGTTCCGTTTGCCAACAAACAAATTTGTCGTTGTAATAAAATTATTATTGATATAAAAATTGGAATCTTTGGAGTCCGTACAATAACTAGGGAATGACTCATCAGATCGGCTTTAAATCTTTACCAATGGTTTAGTTTTGGTTGACATTAATCCCGATTTATCAGTTTTATTAAATAAATAGTGGTATTCACTTTTTCTTCAGTAACTAATAAATGCTCTTTCTGATGCCTTCAAAATATTAGTAACGATACCTTCTATAACAAAAATTATAACACATTTATTTAGGCTGAATTGGTGAAAATTTCAAATTTTAATGAAAGTTTTTGATGGTTAACTTTTACTATTGATGAACTTTATTAAAACAAAGTTTGTCTTTAACTTTGATCTTATGTAAGTTTCAATTTGCCAGTTTTATTAAGTTAATTGTTTCCCATATAATAACTAGTGACTGTCTCATCTGATCAACTTACAAACACAATTATTGATCAATCTTAATAAGATTTTTGTATTTATTTTAAGCTGCCTGAATGCCAATTTAACATTTTTTTTAAATTTTTATCAAATTGAGTCATTGTTTTTTAATTATAGGATTTCATAGTATAAACACAGGAAATGTGAAAAGCAAACTTGACAAAATATAAATCCATTGATTTACGGCGTTTTTAAATCTAACCAACGGACACTTTCAAGTTTTTGGGAAAAATTATGAACAACATTTGCTTTATCACAAATTTTCGTTTATTATTCATGACTGTCGTACTGGATCAGCTCAGAAATTTCAAAACTTATATAAAGTACCTTGGCAAAGAATTATGTAACTATTTACACTCATTGGTGATCTTTGCAGTCTTATATTTTTGTTTCCCTGTTATTACAGGAGAAAGACTCCTCTGATCCCCCATCGTTTGCAACTTTTAACCACAATATACAATATTTTTTTAACGTATTGCATCCAATTAACTGGATCTAATGCTCTCATTTTACAGGCGATATATGACCCCTTCTGGTTTAGAGATTTCTTCTGATTACAGTATAACAGTTGTGAACAGCATCAGTCTTCAGCGGCTGATGCATCGTGTGAAACATGGCTGGAACATGTCTTGGCTTAGGGCCATGTAGACACAAATTTTGATGGATTCTGTACAGTAACTGGAAAATGCGTGTTCTGGTTGGCTTGAAACTTTTAGTGCTAATGTTTTTTCCTCAAGGAAAACAATCTATTGATGCCAGGTTGTGTATATTATATGCCAGTTTTATTAATCACGTTACTTTCTATGAAACAACTGAAGAATCTTTATGCTGAACAGAAATAAATCAGTATTTGAATCAGGTTATCTTAGGGTAAATCAGCTTTATGTTCTTTGATGTGACTATAACATTTGTTATGTCCTCCATACATACTTAAGTTTTCTTATTTTCTCTTTATTGAAGTTGGTCAATCTTAAAGTAGAAAAAAAAATCATTAATTTTACTTTGTTTAAGTCCCAGTTCCCTTTATTGAAAAAAATAAAATACTGCTTTTCATGGGATAATTTCTGAATAGCACATCTGATTATCTTCCAGTCATCCTTGTTCATGACGCCATAATACAAATTGTGATCGTCTTCAAGCTTCATGTGCTTGTGTATTTTGTGATACTGTCTCGGTGGGCTCTTTGTAAAGATCGAATTAGATTTGGACGTATATGTTATAATGTTAAAATTATATCGAAGAAATTTGAATATTAGTTTCCATATGATGACCTGTGACTGCCTCTTCTGATTGCCTTCAAATCTTCAACACAAATATTTAACTGCATTATCAACTTATGCAGCACTCTGCACTATTCCAGTCGCGATCATTGAGGCACAAGGGACTGGGATTAAGTAATTTGGATGCCTTCCTCACATCACGCAGCGACCTAAATACGTCTGTTTTTCTTAACTATAGCAAAGGTAACTCAAGCTTTCGCTTTCGCCAATTATGAATATAATTATACGTGAATATATAGTGTGAAGTGAAAATCCTGGGAAATTAACTGAAGTAAATTTATAGACAAAAGGAAAGTGTATAGTAGATAGTTGAGAGAGCGAGGTAAATACCACCATAACAATGAATAACAGTGACACCCTTCTAGTACATGTATCTTATATGTTGACGTGTTTACATGTCTTATGACCAGAGTTATAGAACTCATTCCCAGCATCCTGGAATAGCTCCCAGAACTTCCATTACTCTGTGTCGTATAAGTTCATTACCCTGGTGTCTTAACCCTCGTCTTGTTCTCCACTCTCTCACACTATTTTCAACCAACTAAAACTTTTATTTACCCTCCTGTCATCTCTAATAATTTATGTAGGACATCTTCAGTATATTTGGCAGAAAAAAAAACATCTGTCAATGGAGAAAACATTTTATAAATAAAAACTCTAAGTGGGATTTATCAAATACAAGACCTGCATATTAACAGTGGTGTACAAAATATATGGGAAGGTAAGATTCTGGTAGTCAGCACCTGACCTGACCTAGCTCCACCTCACCCATCCAGATGTTTCACACACACCTGGTATAATATATGCCAGAAACTTAGTCAATTCAGGAGTGGGCGAAACGCTAAATTATTAAAAGGGTTCTTTATCGAAATTGTCTCTTTTTTATATAACCATCTGCCTACTTACAGTCATCCATTCGTGTCTCGTTCATTACAGCTTCACCTTTGGTTCGCTTAATTTTTTCACTGTTTTTCCTTTTAACACGCTCATTTGTTTCTCACCTTATATTTTAAGCATTTGTTCACTTTTATTCACCTTGCACATTCATTGTTCACATTAATCATTTACTTTGCAAACCCTATTTCTCAGTGCTCCATAAGTGTGTTATATTTCTCAGTGCTTCATAAGTGTAAGTATGATATTTCTCAGTGCTCCATAAGTGTGTTATATTTCTCAGTGCTTCATAAGTGTAAGTATGATATTTCTCTGTGCTTCATAAGTGTGTTATATTTCTCAGTGCTTCATAAGTGTAAGTATGATATTTCTCAGTGCTCCATAAGTGTGTTATATTTCTCAGTGCTTCATAAGTGTAAGTATGATATTTCTCAGTGCTTCATAAGTGTAAGTATGATATTTCTCTGTGCTTCATAAGTGTAATTATATTTCTCAATGTTTCATAAGAGTATGATATTTCGCATTGCTCCATTAGTGTAAGTATGATATTTCTCAGTGCTCCATTAGTGTAAGTATGATATTTCTCAGAGCTCCATTAGTGTAAGTATGATATTTATCAGTGCTTCATAAGTGTAAATATGATATTTCTCAGTGCTCCATAAGTGTAAGTATGACATTTCTAAGTGCTCCATAAGTGTAATTATATTTCTCAATGTTTCATAAGAGTATGATATTTCGCATTGCTCCATTAGTGTAAGTATGATATTTCTCAGAGCTCCATTAGTGTAAGTATGATATTTCTCAGTGCTCCATTAGCGTAAGTATGATATTTCTCAGTGCTCCATAAGTGTAAGTATGACATTTCTAAGTGCTCCATAAGTGTAATTATATTTCTCAATGCTTCATAAGTGTATGATATTTCTCAGTGCTCCATAAGTGTAAGTATGATATTTCTCAGTGCTCCATAAGTGTAAGTATGACATTTCTAAGTGCTCCATAAGTGTAATTATATTTCTCAATGTTTCATAAGTGTATGATATTTCTCAGTGCTCCACAAGTGTAAGTATGATATTTCTCAGTGCTCCATAAGTGTAAGTATGATATTTCTCAATGCTCCATAAGTGTAAGTATGATATTTCTCAGTGCTCCATAAGTGTAAGTATGATATTTCTCAATGCTCCATAAGTGTAAGTATGATATTTCTCAGTGATCCATAAGTGTAAGTATGATATTTCTCATTGCTCCATAAGTGTAAGTATGACATTTCTCAATGCTCCATAAGTGTAAGTATGACATTTCTCAATGCTCCATAAGTGTAAGTATGACATTTCTCAATGCTCCATAAGTGTAAGTATGACATTTCTCAATGCTCCATAAGTGTAAGTATGATATTTCTCAGTGCTCCATAAGTGTAAGTATGACATTTCTCAATGCTCCATAAGTGTAAGTATGACATTTCTCAGTGATCCATAAGTGTAAGTATGACATTTCTCAATGCTCCATAAGTGTAAGTATGACATTTCTCAGTGCTCCATAAGTGTAAGTATGACATTTCTCAGTGATCCATAAGTGTAAGTATGACATTTCTCAGTGATCCATAAGTGTAAGTATGACATTTCTCAGTGATCCATAAGTGTAAGTATGACATTTCTCAGTGATCCATAAGTGTAAGTATGACATTTCTCAGTGATCCATAAGTGTAAGTATGACATTTCTCAGTGATCCATAAGTGTAAGTATGACATTTCTCAGTGATCCATAAGTGTAAGTATGACATTTCTCAGTGATCCATAAGTGTAAGTATGACATTTCTCAATGCTCCATAAGTGTAAGTATGACATTTCTCAGTGATCCATAAGTGTAAGTATGACATTTCTCAGTGATCCATAAGTGTAAGTATGACATTTCTCAGTGATCCATAAGTGTAAGTATGACATTTCTCAGTGATCCATAAGTGTAAGTATGACATTTCTCAGTGATCCATAAGTGTAAGTATGACATTTCTCAGTGATCCATAAGTGTAAGTATGACATTTCTCAGTGATCCATAAGTGTAAGTATGACATTTCTCAGTGATCCATAAGTGTAAGTATGACATTTCTCAGTGATCCATAAGTGTAAGTATGACATTTCTCAGTGATCCATAAGTGTAAGTATGACATTTCTCAGTGATCCATAAGTGTAAGTATGACATTTCTCAGTGATCCATAAGTGTAAGTATGACATTTCTCAGTGATCCATAAGTGTAAGTATGACATTTCTCAGTGCTCCATAAGTGTAAGTATGACATTTCTCAGTGACATTTCTCAGTGCTCCATAAGTGTAAGTATGACATTTCTCAGTGATCCATAAGTGTAAGTATGACATTTCTCAGTGATCCATAAGTGTAAGTATGACATTTCTCAGTGATCCATAAGTGTAAGTATGACATTTCTCAGTGATCCATAAGTGTAAGTATGACATTTCTCAGTGATCCATAAGTGTAAGTATGACATTTCTCAGTGATCCATAAGTGTAAGTATGACATTTCTCAGTGCTCCATAAGTGTAAGTATGACATTTCTCAGTGCTCCATAAGTGTAAGTATGACATTTCTCAGTGCTCCATAAGTGTAAGTATGACATTTCTCAGTGATCCATAAGTGTAAGTATGACATTTCTCAGTGATCCATAAGTGTAAGTATGACATTTCTCAGTGATCCATAAGTGTAAGTATGACATTTCTCAGTGATCCATAAGTGTAAGTATGACATTTCTCAGTGATCCATAAGTGTAAGTATGACATTTCTCAGTGATCCATAAGTGTAAGTATGACATTTCTCAATGCTCCATAAGTGTAAGTATGACATTTCTCAGTGATCCATAAGTGTAAGTATGACATTTCTCAGTGATCCATAAGTGTAAGTATGACATTTCTCAGTGATCCATAAGTGTAAGTATGACATTTCTCAGTGATCCATAAGTGTAAGTATGACATTTCTCAGTGATCCATAAGTGTAAGTATGACATTTCTCAGTGATCCATAAGTGTAAGTATGACATTTCTCAGTGATCCATAAGTGTAAGTATGACATTTCTCAGTGATCCATAAGTGTAAGTATGACATTTCTCAGTGATCCATAAGTGTAAGTATGACATTTCAGGAATATATTTATAACCTTAATAAATTACTGAAATACTAAATGTACTTCTAAGAAAGACACTTCTATGGGAGACATATATATAAGAAAGACACTTCTATGGGAGACATATATATAAGAAAGACACTTCTATGGGAGACATATATATAAGAAAGACACTTCTATGGGAGACATATATATAAGAAAGACACTTCTATGGGAGACATATATATAAGAAAGACACTTCTATGGGAGACATATATATAAGAAAGACACTTCTATGGGAGACATATATATAAGAAGGACACTTCTATGGGAGACATATATATAAGAAGGACACTTCTATGGGAGACATATATATAAGAAAGACACTTCTATGGGAGACATATATATAAGAAAGACACTTCCATGGGAGACATATATATAAGAAAGACACTTCTATGGGAGACATATATATAAGAAAGACACTTCTATGGGAGACATATATATAAGAAAGACACTTCTATGGGAGACATATATATAAGAAAGACACTTCTATGGGAGACATATATATAAGAAAGACACTTCTATGGGAGACATATATATAAGAAAGACACTTCTATGGGAGACATATATATAAGAAAGACACTTCTATGGGAGACATATATATAAGAAAGACACTTCTATGGGAGACATATATATAAGAAAGACACTTCTATGGGAGACATATATATAAGAAAGACACTTCTATGGGAGACATATATATAAGAAAGACACTTCTATGGGAGACATATATATAAGAAGGACACTTCTATGGGAGACATATATATAAGAAAGACACTTCTATGGGAGACATATATATAAGAAAGACACTTCTATGGGAGACATATATATAAGAAAGACACTTCTATGGGAGACATATATATAAGAAAGACACTTCTATGGGAGACATATATATAAGAAAGACACTTCTATGGGAGACATATATATAAGAAAGACACTTCTATGGGAGACATATATATAAGAAGGACACTTCTATGGGAGACATATATATAAGAAAGACACTTCTATGGGAGACATATATATAAGAAAGACACTTCTATGGGAGACATATATATAAGAAAGACACTTCTATGGGAGACATATATATAAGAAAGACACTTCTATGGGAGACATATATATAAGAAAGACACTTCTATGGGAGACATATATATAAGAAAGACACTTCTATGGGAGACATATATATAAGAAAGACACTTCTATGGGAGACATATATATAAGAAAGACACTTCTATGGGAGACATATATATAAGAAGGACACTTCTATGGGAGACATATATATAAGAAAGACACTTCTATGGGAGACATATATATAAGAAAGACAATTCTATGGGAGACATATATATAAGAAAGACACTTCTATGGGAGACATATATATAAGAAAGACACTTCTATGGGAGACATATATATAAGAAAGACACTTCTATGGGAGACATATATATAAGAAAGACACTTCTATGGGAGACATATATATAAGAAGGACACTTCTATGGGAGACATATATATAAGAAAGACACTTCTATGGGAGACATATATATAAGAAAGACGCTTCTATGGGAGACATATATATAAGAAAGACACTTCTATGGGAGACACATATATAAGAAAGACACTTCTATGGGAGACATATATAAGAAAGACACTTATAAGAAAGACAGACCTCTAGGAAAGACACACTTATAAAAATGATATACCTATAAGAAAGAAACATTTGAAAAAAGGAAATACTTCTAAGAATGACACACTTCTAAGAATGACTCACTTCTAAGAATGACTCACTTCTAAGAATGACACACTTCTAAGAATGACTCACTTCTAAGAATGACACACTTCTAAGAATGACACACTTTTAAGAATGACACACTTTTAAGAAACACATACTTCTAAGAATGAAACACTTCTAAGAATGACACACTTCTAAGAATGACACACTTCTAAGAATGACACACCTCTAAGAATGACACACTTCTAAGAATGACACACTTCTAAGAATGACACACTTCTAAGAATGACTCACTTCTAAGAATGACACACTTCTAAGAATGACACACTTTTAAGAATGACACACTTTTAAGAAACACATACTTCTAAGAATGAAACACTTCTAAGAATGACACACTTCTAAGAATGACACACTTCTAAGAATGACACACTTCTAAGAATGACACACTTCTAAGAATGACACACTTCTAAGAATGACACACTTCTAAGAATGACTCACTTCTAAGAATGACACACTTCTAAGAATGACACACTTTTAAGAATGACACACTTTTAAGAAACACATACTTCTAAGAATGAAACACTTCTAAGAATGACACACTTCTAAGAATGACACACTTCTAAGAATGACACACTTCTAAGAATGACACACTTCTAAGAATGACACACTTCTATGAATGACACACTTCTAAGAATGACTCACTTCTAAGAATGACACACTTCTAAGAATGACACACTTTTAAGAATGACACACTTTTAAGAAACACATACTTCTAAGAATGAAACACTTCTAAGAATGACACACTTCTAAGAATGACACACTTCTAAGAATGACACACTTTTGAGAATGACACACTTTTAAGAAACACATACTTCTAAGAATGAAACACTTCTAAGAATGACACACTTCTAAGAATGACACACTTCTAAGAATGACACACTTCTAAGAATGACACACTTCTAAGAATGACACACTTCTAAGAATGACACACTTCTAAGAATGACACACTTCTAAGAATGACACACTTCTAAGAATGACACACTTCTAAGAATGACACACTTCTAAGAATGACACACTTCTAAGAAATATGCAGTTATCTAACGTTTCTAATAATTCATTAACTGTGTATATTTACAACTTTACACAATCAGTTATTAAATTTCCTGGAGATAATCAATTTCATGAAATAAGTCAGTGTTAAAGATTTTAATCTGATGATAATAGGCATTATTTATTACACGGAAAATCGGTTTCACAGTTTATTCCTTAAATTATACAAAGTAGGACTTGTGGTGCCCCAAAAAGCAAGGTAAAGCAAGTGTTGGTAAAGCAACTTGCATTAAAAGTAGAAAGCAGAGTCAGTCTCCAGTTATCACATGTATGCCAATGAATCCATTCTTGTATTTACAAAATTTAGTTGTACAAACTTTCCCCGCACAAACTAAGTTTAGTGGTTAATGTCCTGGCTGCAAGACGAGAATTCTGATACAAATATTTTTACATCAAATTGGCAAGTGTTCACATATATGGATGAATTTCACTCTCAGTTCTCTTCCACGGTGGACGAAACTTTTCTTTACCGCTTAATCTTTGCATTAGAGAGTTTTTAATACTATCATCGCCATTCCAGGAAGCCATAATAGGTTCCATAACTTTGGTCATAAGTTACTACACATACCAATAATTCAAAGAAACTTAAAGTTACGACCGCGGATAAGATATTCTTGTGTTATAGGCAGAATAAAAAAGGTTTTGTATGAAGAAAAAAAATGTCAACAACTTAAAAGTTCGCTTTTATTGAAACCTAAACCAAAAATATAGGAATTTTTAATTGAGCAACCTATCCAAAAACTGAATGATACAGTTTAATCTCAACAGAGAAAAGGAGAAAAGTTTTACAAAATATTACTTAATAGACGATGAAGAAAAACAGTTAAGGAAAAACTTTGTAACAATATGAAACATGGAACAATGGAACTTATCAGAGAGTCAAAAAGCTAGAAATTAGAAACAAAAGTAAAGAGTAATAATTACACAGCAGTTTTGATGAATAATATCTGTATTACTGTATTCTTCTTCTGTGTTACTGTTCTCTTCTTCCATATTGCTGTACTCTTTTTCCGTCTTACTGGATTCTTCTTACGTGTTACTGTACTCTTCTTACGTGTTACTGTACTCTTCTTACGTGTTACTGTACTCTTCTTACGTGTTACTGTACTCTTCTTACGTGTTACTGTACTCTTCTTACGTGTTACTGTACTCTTCTTACGTGTTACTGTACTCTTCTTACGTGTTACTGTACTCTTCTTACGTGTTACTGTACTCTTCTTACGTGTTACTGTACTGTTTTTCTGTGTTGCTCTACTGGCCTTCTGTGTAACTGTATTGTTCTGTATTACTGTACTGGACTTCTGTCTTACTCTGCTATATTGTTCTTCTGTGTTGCTGTACTGTAATCTACTGGTCATCCTTGTGACTGTGCCGGTCTTCTACGTTACTGTTCTGTTCTTCTGTGTTCCTGTACTGCGCTGTTCTTCTGTGTTACTGAACTGTACTGTTCGTCTATGTCACTGTACTGTTCATCTGCATTACTGTACTGTGCTGTTCATTTGTGTTTCTGTACTGTACTGTTCTTTGTTTCTGTACTACTCTTCTGTGTTACTGTACTGGTCTTCTGTCTTACTCTACTGTATTGGTCTTCTGTGTTACTGTACTGAACTGTACTGGTCTTCTGTGTTACTGTACTGGACTGTACTGGTCTTCTGTGTTACTGTACTGTACTCTACTATACAGTGTTAGTGTACTGTACTCTACCGGACATCGGTGTTACTGTACTGTACTCTACTGGAAATCGGTGTTACTGTATTCGTCTTCTATGTTACTGTTATGTTCTTCTGTGTTACTGTACTGAACTATTCTTCTGTGTTGCTGTACTGCTCTTCTGTGTTACTGTACTGTTCTTCTGTGTTACTGTACTGTTCTTCTGTGTTACTGTACTGTTCTTCTGTGTTACTGTACTGTTCTTCTGTGTTACTGTACTGTTCTTCTGTGTTACTGTACTGTTCTTTTGCGTTACTATACTGTAATTTTCTTTTGTGTTACTTTACTGCATTGCTCTTTTGTGTTACTGAACTGTACTGGTCTGATCTTCTGTGTTACTCTACTGTACTGTACTGTTCTTCGGTGCTACTGTATTAGTCCGTGTTACTGTGATGTACTGTACTGTTCTGTGCTTCTGTGTTTCTGTACTGGTCTTTTGTGTTACTGTGCTGTTCTTTTGTGCTTCTGTACTGTTCTGGTCTTCTGTTATTGTACTGTACTGGTCTTCTGTGATACTGTACTGGTCATCTTTGTTACTGTACTAGTCATCTGTGTTACTGTACTGTACTGGTCTTATGTGCTACTGTACTGTACTGGTTTTATGTGTTACTGTAGTTTACTGGTCTTCTTTGTTACTGTACTGTGCTTTTATTCTTTGTTATTGTGCAGTACTGGTCTTCCGTGTTACTGTGCAGTACTGGCATTTTGTATTAGTGTATTGTACTGGTCTTCTGTGCTACTACTGGTCTAGTATGTTACTGCTCTGTACTAGTCTTCCATGTTACTGCACTGTACTGGTGTTTTGTGTTACTCTACTGGTTTTCTGTGTTACTGTACTGGTATTCTGTGTTATTTTACAGTACTGGTCTTGTATGTTGCAGAATTGTTACTGTGATATACATTTACTGTATTATTGTATTGTTCTTGTGTATTGCTGTATGTTTTATGTTTTGTATGCTTTTTATGTGTTATTAATGTTGCTTTATGCGTTACTATGCTGTTTTATGTGTTATTCTAATTTTTATGTATTACTCTTCTGTTTTTTATGTCACTAAATTGTTTAATGTATCTATTTATTGCAACATCTGCCACATTGCTCCTCTATCCACTCTATCATATGCCTTTTCTAAATCCATAAATGCAATAAAACCTTCCCTACCTTTATCTAAATACTGTTCACATATATGCTTCAATGTAAACACTTGATCTACACATCCCCTACCCACTCTGAAGCCTCCTTGCTCATCCGCAATTCTACATTCTGTCTTACCTCTAATTCTTTCAATTATAACCCTACCGTATACTTTTCCTGGTATACTCAGTAAACTTATTCCTCTATAATTTTTACAATATATATATATATATATATATATATATATATATATATATATATATATATATATATATATA
This sequence comes from Cherax quadricarinatus, assembly GCF_038502225.1. Taxonomy (NCBI): domain Eukaryota; kingdom Metazoa; phylum Arthropoda; class Malacostraca; order Decapoda; family Parastacidae; genus Cherax; species Cherax quadricarinatus. The sequence continues at coordinate 33,462,242 of NC_091328.1, forward strand.
TATATATACATATATATATATATCGTAGGTAGTTGGTTGGTAGACAGCAACCACCCAGGGAAGTACTACCGTCCTGTAAGATGACTGTGAAACAGAAACCTGTAACTGTTTTACATGATGGTAGGATTGCTGGTGTCTTTTTGTGTCTCATAAACACGCTAAATAATGGGGATATCTTGCTACTCCTACTTACAGTTTGGTCACACTTCACAGACACTCATCATATATATATACATACATCTAGGTTTTTTCTCCTTTTTCTAAATAGCTCTTGTTCTTCTTTATTTCTTCTATTGTCCATGGGGAAATGGAAAATAATCTTTCCTCCGTAAGCCATGCGTGTCGTATGAGGCGACTAAAATGCCGGAAGCAATGGGCTAGTAACCCCTTCTCCTGTAGACACTTACTAAAAAAGAGAAGAAGAAAAACTTTATAAAACTGGGATGCTTGAATGTGCGTGGATGTAGTGCGGATGACAAGAAACAGATGATTGCTGATGTTATGAATGAAAAGAAGTTGAATGTCCTGGCCCTAAGCGAAACAAAGCTGAAGGTGGTAGAGGAGTTTCGGTGGGGAGAAATAAATGGGATTAAATCTGAGTATCTGAGACAGTTAGAGCTAAGGAAGGAGTAGCAAAAATGTTGAAGGATCAGTTATGGAAGGAGAAAAGAGAATATGAATGTGTAAATTCGAGAATTATGTGGATTAAAGTAAAGGTTGGATGCGAAAATTGGGTCATAATAAGCGTGTATGCACCTGGAGAAGAGAGGAATGTAGAGGAGAGAGAGAGATTTTGAGAGATGTTAAGTGCATGTATAGGAACCCTTGAACCAAGTGAGAGAGTAATTGTGGTAGGGGACCTGAATGCTAAAGTAGGAGAAACTTTTAGAGAGTGTGTGGTTGGTAAGTTTGGGGTGCCAGGTGTAAATAATAATGGGAGCCCTTTGATTGAACTTTGTATAGAAAGGGGTTTAGTTTTAGGTAATACATATTTTAAGAAAAAGAGGATAGATAAGTATACAATATATGATGTAGGGCGAAATGACAGTAGTTTGTTGAATTATGTATTGGTAGATAAAAGACTGTTGAGCAGACTTCAGGATGTACATGTTTATAGAGGGGCCACAGATATATCAGATCACTTTTTAGTTGTAGCTACACTGAGAGTAAAAGGTAGATGGGATACAAGGACAATAGAAGAATCAGGTAAGAGAGAGGTGAAGGTTTATAAACTAAAAGAGGAGGCAGTTAGGGTAAGATATAAACAACTATTGGAGGATAGATGGGCTAATGAGAGCATAGACAATGGGGTCGAAGAGGTATGGGGTAGGTTTAAAAATGCAGTGTTAGAGTGTTCAGCAGAAGTTTGTGGTTACAGGAAAGTGGGTGCGGGAGGGAAGAGGAGCGATTGGTGGAATGATGATGTAAAGAGAGTAGTAAGGGAGAAAAAGTTAGTTTATGAGAAGTTTTTACAAAGTAGAAGTGATGCAAGGAGGGAAGAGTATATGGTGAAAAAGATAGAGGTTAAGAGAGTAGTGAAGCAATGTAAAAAGAGAGCAAATGAGAGAGTGAGTGAGATGTTATCAACAAATTTTGATGAAAATAAGAAAAAGTTTTGGAGAGAGATTAACAAGTTAAGGAAGATTAACAAGTTAAGAGAACAAATGGATTTGTCAGTTAAAAATAGGAGAGGAGAGTTATTAAATGGAGAGTTAGAGGTATTGGGAAGATGGAGGGAATATTTTGAGGAATTGTTAAATTTTGATGAAGATAGGGAAGCTGTGATTTCGTGTATAGGGCAAGGAGGAATAACATCTTGTAGGAGTGAGGAAGAGCCAGTTGTGAGTGTGGGGGAAGTTCGTGAGGCAGTAGGTAAAATGAAAGGGGGTAAGGCAGCTGGGATTGATGGGATAAAGACAGAAATGTTAAAAGCAGGTGGAGATATAGTTTTGGAGTGGTTGGTGCAATTATTTAATAAATGTATGGAAGAGGGTAAGGTACCTAGGGATTGGCAGAGAGCATGCATAGTTCCTTTGTATAAAGGCAAAGGGGACAAAAGAGAGTGCAAAAATTATAGGGGGATAAGTCTGTTGAGTATACCTGGTAAAGTGTATGGTAGAGTTATTATTGAAAGAATTAAGAGTGAGACGGAGAATGGGACAGCAGATGAACAAGGAGGCTTTAGGAAAGGTAGGGGGTGTGTGGACCAGGTGTTTACAGTGAAACATATAAGTGAACAGTATTTAGAAAAGGCTAAAGAGGTCTTTGTGGCATTTATGGATTTGGAAAAGGCGTATGACAGGGTGGATAGGGGGGCAATGTGACAGATGTTGCAAGTGTATGGTGTAGGAGGTAGGTTACTGAAAGCAGTGAAGAGTTTTTACTAGGATAGTGAGGCTCAAGTTAGAGTATGTAGGAAAGAGGGAGATTATTTCCCAGAAAAAGCAGGCCTTAGACAAGGATGTGTGATGTCACCGTGGTTGTTCAATATATTTATAGATGGGGTTGTAAGAGAAGTAAATGCGAGGGTCTTGGCAAGAGGTGTGGAGTTAAAAGATAAAGAATCACACATAAAGTGGGAGTTGTCACAGTTGCTCTTTGCTGATGACATTGTGCTCTTGGGTGATTCTGAAGAGAAGTTGCAGAGGTTGGTGGATGAATTTGGTAGGGTATGTAAAAGAAGAAAATTGAAAGTGAATACAGGAAAGAGTAAGGTTATGAGGATAACAAAAAGATTAGGTGATGAATGATTGGATATCAGATTGGAAGGAGAGAGTATGGAGGAGGTGAATGTATTCAGATATTTGGGAGTGGACGTGTCAGCGGATGGGTCTATGAAAGATGAGGTGAATCATAGAATTGATGAGGGGAAAAGGGTGAGCGGTGCACTTAGGAGTCTGTGGAGACAAAGAACTTTGTCCTTGGAAGCAAAGAGGGGAATGCATGAGAGTATAGTTTTACCAACGCTCCTGTATGGGTGTGAAGCATGGGTGATAAATGTTGCAGCGAGGAGAAGGCTGGAAACAGTGGAGATGTCATGTCTGAGGGCAATGTGTGGTGTGAATATAATGCAGAGAATTCGAAGTTTGGAAGTTAGGAGGAGGTGCGGGATTGCCAAAGCTGTTGTTCAGTGGGTTGAAGAAGGGTTGTTGAGGTGGTTCGGACATATAGAGAGAATGGAGCGAAACAGAATGACTTCAAGAGTGTATCAGTCTGTAGTGGAAGGAAGGTGGTGTAGGGGTCGGCCTAGGAAAGGTTGGAGAGAGGGGGTAAAGGAGGTTTTGTGTGCCAGGGGCTTGGACTTCCAGCGCGCATGTGTGAGCGTGTTTGATAGGAGTGAATGGAGACAAATGGTTTTTAATACTTGACGTGCTGTTGGAGTGTGAGCAAAGAAACATTTATGAAGGGGTTCAGGGAAACCGGCAGGCCGGACTTGAGTCCTGGAGATGGGAAGTACAGTGTCTGCACTCTGAAGGAGGGGTGTTAATGTTGCAGTTTAAAAACTGTAGTGTAAAGAACCCTTCTGGCAAGACAGTAATGGAGTGAATGAAGGTGAAAGTTTTTCTTTTTCGGGCCACTCTGCCTTTGTGCGAATCGGCCAGTGTGTTAATAATAATAATAATAATAATAATATTATATATATATATATATATATATATATATATATATATATATATATATATATATATATATATATATATATATATATATATATATATATATATATATATAAACACTGATCTCTGGCTGAAGGAGACTCGAACCTACGAACCTTAGGACAAGGTACGCAGTGCTTTACCAATCTACCCTTGGATCAAACGTGTAGCTCATGCTACTCGCCAAGGTATTGGTCCAGTGTGGGTAGATTGGTAAAGCACTGCGTACCTTGTCCTAAGGTTCGTAGGTTCGAGTCTCCTTCAGCCAGAGATCAGTGTTTGTGTATATTTCGCATGCTCTCGCGAATTCCTTGCATTGTTCAAATCTCTAGTAAGGCTGATGCTTGCAGGGGATGAGATGAAAAGCTGTAAGCCTTCTCCCTGAAAGCTGGCTGCCTTGGATCAAACGTGTAGCTCATGCTACACGCCAAGGTATTGGTCCAGTGTGGGTAGATTGGTAAAGCACTGCGTACCTTGTCCTAAGGTTCGTAGGTTCGAATCTCCTTCAGCCAGAGATCAGTGTTTGTGTATATTTCGCCTGCTCTTGCGAATTCCTTGTATATATATATATATATATATATATATATATATATATATATATATATATATATATATATATATATATATATATATATATATATATATATATTTATATGCAGTAAGATCACAGTAAACAGGTGGTTTCAGAATATGCAAAACAACCACTTTGAAAGAATAGAGAAATTCCAAACGCTTTCGTGACTACTCACATTATCAAGGAACTATGAAAGTAAAGCCAGACCCCTTATATAGCTTCCTTGGATGCTTTACTTTCATAGTTCCTTGATAACGTAAGTAGTCACGAAAGCGCTTGGAATTTCTCTATTCTTTCAGAGTGCTTGTTTTGCATATATATATATATATATATATATATATATATATATATATATATATATATATATATATATAGGGAAGTACCACCTCTATGGCTGGAATGGGGACCCTCATCCTCAGAGAAGACAATAAACGTACCTCAGGGAAAACTCAATATATATATATATATATATATATATATATAAATATATATATATATATATATATATATATATATATATATATATATGTGTGTGTGTGTGTGTGTGTGTGTGTGTGTGTGTGTGTGTGTGTGTGTGTGTATATATATTGTTGTAACCACGAACAAATGATATTTAATCAATAACAAACTGCGGCTAGCCGAGGAATCGAACCCATCATTACCAGATTCCATCATTACCATCTACCCTCATTACCAGCTACCATCACTACCAGCACCTATCATTTACAGCCACCATCATTAACAGCATCTATCATTATTAGCTACCATCATTGCCAGCTACCCTCATTACAAGCACCTATCATTACCATCACCTACATTATCAGCACCTGTCGTTGCCAGCTATCATCACTACCAGCTACCGTCATTACCAGCTCCCATCATTTCCAGCTCCAATCATTACCAGCTACCATCATTACCAGCCACCATCATTACCAGCTCCCATCATTACCAGCTACTATTATTACCAGATACCATTACTAACACCTATCATTACTAGCAGCTATCCTTACCAGCACCTGTCATTAAGAGCTGCCATCATTACCAGCCACCATCATTACCAGATGCAATCATTACCAGGTACAATCATTACCAGATACCATCAGCACCAGCTACCATTATTACCAGCTACCATCATTACAAGCACCTATCGTTACCAGGTACCATTATTACCAGCACCTATCATTACTAGCAGCTATCATTACCAGTGTAAATATTCCCGCCATCTACCCAATACCTCCAGCTCCATATCTACTAACTCTGTTTTTAACTGACAAATCCATTCTTTCCCTAGGCTTTCTTAACTTATTTATCTCTCTCCAAAATTTTTCCTTATTTTCAGGAAAATTTCTTGACAATGCCTCTCCCACTCTATCATCTGCTCTCCTTTTGCACTCGCTCACTACTCTCTTCACCTTACTAGTTTTGTCCCAGGTTGCGACCCACAACAATCGACAAACACTCAGGTATCCATTTTATTGATGGGTGAACAGGGACAACAGGTGTAAGGAAACAAGTCCAATGTTTCCACCCCTGCCGAGAATGGGACCTCAGACCCTCAGCGTGTGAAGCGAGAGCTAATTCAGCTATGTGAAAAGCAGTTACAATAATAGGAGATATTTTAGTAATTAGATAAACTGAGTTATTTACATTAAAGAGAGAATCAGATCACAGTAATAGGTACATGTATGTTAGCCATACAAGAAATCACTCTCCTCCCTTTTAGTCTCTACATTCATTAGTTCCTTTTAGCTGTTTTCCTGAACTAGCTCATGCTAGTTTTGCTCATGCTAGTCTTTGACACGTGCAGGGAGTCTGGTCCACTCCTTTACTGCAGTACAATAAAAGGTGTTTGAAGCCTGTCCACCTACTGTGGGTACTACGAAGTTGTGTTCACTTCCCCTAGTACTATATTTCCTTTGGTTCCCACTCTTGACAAACTTGGCAGCAAGATATTCTGAACACTGCATGTGAACGTTTTAATTAACGTGATTTAACTGCAGTTGTAATTTATTATATATCCAGTTGTAATTCATTATGGATTACATGCTTTCTTGGATCCATGTCCAGGATGAATCTCACCATTATGTTTTGGATGATTTGTACTCTCAGTTTTTTTTGTTAAGGCAGAGTACCATAAAGAGGAAGAGTAATCTATATGGCAATGTATAAGAAATAGAGATAAGGTCCTGCGAGCCAGTCTGTAGAGGAACTTTAATCTGGCATTTGCTTTCTTTGTACTACACCATTTCCTATCAATTCTGCTGACATTCCTGGGTCCAAAGGGATTCCCAGATATTTCACTGAAGACGCTGATGTGATGTGCTCCCCATTACACTGAACATTAAACACTTTTCAGTTTATTTTTCATTCCAAAGAGTATGGCTTCCGTCTTCCCGAGGTCAAGCGATATAGTTTTGGAGTGACTGTTGCTTTTATTTAATAAATGTTTGGAAGAGGGTGAGGTACCTAGGGACTGGCAGAGATCATGTCTAGTTCCTTTGGGATAAAAGAGAGTGTAAAAATTTTAGGGGAATAAGCTTATTGAGTGTACCTGGTAAAATGTATAGTACAGTTATTATTTAAAGGATTAATAGTAAGACGGAGAATAGGATAGCAAATGAACAAGGAGGCTTTAGGAAAGGCTGGGGGGGAGGGTAGACCAAGTGTTTACAGTGAAACATATAGGTGAACAGTATTTAGATAAGGGTAAAGAGGATTTTATGGCATTTATGGATTTGGAAAAGGCATAGAGAGGGAGATTATTCTCCAGTAAAAGAAGGCCTTAAATAGGGATGTGCGATGTCACCAACGTTGTCCAGTATATATATATATATATATATATATATATATATATATATATATATATATATATATATATATATATATATATATATATATATATTCAAAAAAAAGATATATATATATATATATATATATATATATATATATATATATATATATATATGCAAAACAACCATATATATATATATATATATATATATATATATATATATATATATATATATATATATATATATATATATATATATATATGGTGTTGTAAGATAAGCGAATGCTCGGTTATTGGTAAGAGGTGTGGGATTAAAGCCTTTTGAGGGTCCAAGTATTTAAAAAAAAAAAAATTTTTCATATGAAACGGTAGAGAATCATTTTCTGAAAGAAATGAAACAAAAGTACGAAATTTAATAGAAAAATGACGAAATTACACTATTGCGAATTTTACTGCATCAGTAATATTTACGCATCGGCGATTTTGCCCACTTTGACTCCTATTTTAGGCTAATTACAATATTCCAGTCGTCCAAATTCTTAGCTATTTCACTAATAGTACTTCAGTTTTATCGATTGAGCATAAGAAACCCCCCAGTCAGCTATTTCAACTACCCAATAAAATGATTAGAAATTGGCAATTTGGCCAATTTCATACAAAGTTCAAAATATTCTAATTTTAAAACAGAGTCCAGAATAAACAATGCAGACATTCCTGGCACTAAAATAAACAATGCAGACATTCCTGGCACTAAAATAAACAATGCAGACATTCCTGGCACTAAAATAAACAATGCAGACATTCCTGGCACTAAAATAAACAATGCAGACATTCCTGGCACTAAAATAAACAATGCAGACATTCCTGGCACTAAAATAAACAATGCAGACATTCCTGGCACTAAAATAAACAATGCAGACATTCCTGGCACTAAAATAAACAATGCAGACATTCCTGGCACTAAAATAAACAATGCAGACATTCCTGGCACTAAAATAAACAATGCAGACATTCCTGGCACTAAAATAAACAATGCAGACATTCCTGGCACTAAAATAAACAATGCAGACATTCCTGGCACTAAAATAAACAATGCAGACATTCCTGGCACTAAAATAAACAATGCAGACATTCCTGGCACTAAAATAAACAATGCAGACATTCCTGGCACTAAAATAAACAATGCAGACATTCCTGGCACTAAAATAAACAATGCAGACATTCCTGGCACTAAAATAAACAATGCAGACATTCCTGGCACTAAAATAAACAATGCAGACATTCCTGGCACTAAAATAAACAATGCAGACATTCCTGGCACTAAAATAAACAATGCAGACATTCCTGGCACTAAAATAAACAATGCAGACATTCCTGGCACTAAAATAAACAATGCAGACATTCCTGGCACTAAAATAAACAATGCAGACATTCCTGGCACTAAAATAAACAATGCAGACATTCCTGGCACTAAAATAAACAATGCAGACATTCCTGGCACTAAAATAAACAATGCAGACATTCCTGGCACTAAAATAACATTTCCTCTGTTTATTATTTACTTTTCCAGACTTTACAGATGAGTTTTATTTTGATTTTATATTTACACAAAGAATTTTTACTCGCACCAAAAAATAAAAGATTTACTGTTATGGAATATTGTAATAATTGTATAAATATCATCAACGCATTTGTTAACGTTTATTAGACGCATCAGTTGACGTGTATTGGACGCGTGACGTCATTTGTTTACTCCTGAACATCGGCAAAAATCGAACATTTCTGCTACTTTGAGCTATTTTCACTAATAAAGCCAATCAAAATCATTCTTATTTCTGTAATATATCGTCTATTCTATCAAATGAGAGCACGAAACTGCGAATACACCCGTAAAAACCATACGAAAATACACCGCAAAATTGATATTTTAGTCCAAAAACACGGTCCCATTTTTTTCATTATACACTGCGTGCTCCAGGATTTGATTTATATGGTGCACACTTCCCATATAAATGCATTCTCTCATATACAGGCCAAAATTTACCGTTCACAGCTTATCTGAGTGAGGAGAGCTCATGACGTGAATTTATGGCTTGGACCCTCAAAGGGTCAAAACAAAGAATCTAATAGAAAGTGGGAGTTGTCACAGGTGCTTTTTACTGGTGACACTGTGCTTTTGAGATATTCTGAAGTGAAGTTGCAGAGTTGATGGACGAGTTTAGTAGGGTATGTAAAAGAAGGAATTTAAAAGTAAACATAGGAATGAGTAAGGTGATGAGAATAACAACAAATATAGGCAAAGAAAGACTGGATATCAGATTTAAGGGAGTACAGAAGAAGTGACTGTACTGAGAAATTTAGGAGTGGACTTGCCAGCAAATGGGTCAATGAGAGACGAGGTGAATTATATAAATGGTGAGGGGAGAAAGGTGAGTGGTGCACTAATGAGTTTGTGGAGAGAGAAAATATTGACCATGGAAGCAAAGAGGGAACTGTATGCGAGTATAGTAATAACAACTCTCTTACATGGGTGTGAAGCATGGGTGGTGATTGTTACAAGGAGAAGGCTGGAGGCAGTGAAGATGTTATGTCTGAGGAAAATGTACGGTTTGAGTATAGTGCAGAGAATCCGTAGTCTGGAAATTAGGAGGAGGTGCAAGTTTACTAAAAATATTATCCAGAGGGATGAGGAGGGGTTGAAGAGGTGGTTCGGACATACAGAGAGGCTGGAACGAAATAAAATGATTTGGAGTATATATAAATCTGTAGTGTAGGGAAAGCGGGGTAGGGGTCGGCCTAGGAAAGGCTGGAGGGAGGGGGTAAAGGAGGCTTTGTGTGCCAGGGGCTTGAACTTGCAGCAAGCATGCATGAGCATGTTAGAAGTGAATGGAGACAAACGGTTTTTAGGATTTGACATACTGTTGGAGCATAAGCAAGGTAACATTTATGAAGGGATTCAGGGAACATGGCAGACCGGACTTGAGTCCTGGAGATGGGAAGTACAGTGTCTACACTCTGATGGAGGGGTGTTAATGTTGCAGTTTTATAACTGTAGTGTGAGCATACCTCTGGCAAGATAGTGATGGAGTGAATGATGATGAAAGTTTTTCTTTTCTCGGGCAACCCTGCCTTGATGGGAGACGGCCGATGTGTTAATAAAAATAATAAATATGTACAAATAAGCCACATACAGGAGAATGAAACTTATGACGACGTTTTGGTCCAACTTGGACCATTAACCAGTCACAAAAATGCGAAGGTGAGAGAGCCAGTATATATATGCGAGAGGGGGAGGGTAGGGCTGGGCCCTGTCTCCCCTCTTGTTTATTTACTGGCTCCCTTTCATTCGTGCTTCAATATGACTAGTTAATGGTGCAGGTCGGACCGAAACGTCGTCATAAGTTTCATTCTCATATATGTGGGTTATTTATGTATTGTTTCAATCTCGGAATTGTACTCTTTTATCCTTTATGGGCCCTGCAGGTAAGCATCTAATTCTATCCAACTTCTTTGATATTCTTCCTTCTTTTAAGTCCCTCTTTCGCTCATATGCTGCTGCTTTTATTGTTTGCAGACGTCGTCAGAGCCAGTCTACATGACTGTTTTCCTTAACAATTTTTACCCCCTTCCTACTTCCATTTTTTCAAATTCAACACTGTGGACACTCACTCTGGTGAGTACCTGGTCTCCCAGCAACTCTGGTGAGTACCTGGTTACCCAGCAACTCTGGTGAGTACCTGGTTACCCAGCATCTCTGGTGAGTACCTGGTCACCCAGAAATTCTGGTGAATACCTGGTCGTCCAGCAACTCTGGTGAGTACCTGGTCACCCAGGAACTCTGGTGAGCACCTGGTCATCCAGCAACTCTGGTGAGCATCTGGTCACCCAGCAACTCTGGTGAGTACCTGGTCATCCAGCAACTCTGGTGAGTACCTGGTCATCCAAACTCTGGTGAGCACCTGGTCATCCAAAGTCTGGTGAGTACCTGGTCATCCAGCAACTCTGGTGAGTACCTGGTCATCCAAACTTTGGTGAGTACCTGGCCACCCAACAACTCTGGTGAGTACCTGGTCATCCAGCAACTCTGGTGAGTACCTGGTCATCCAAACTTTGGTGAGTACCTGGTCATCCAAACTCTGGTGAGTACCTGGCCACCCAGCAACTCTGGTGAGTACCTGGTCATCCAAACTCTGGTTGAGTACCTGGTCACCCAGCAACTCTGGTGGGTACCTGGTCATCCAGCAACTCTGGTGAGTACCTGGTCATCCAAACTCTGGTGAGTACCTGGCCACCCAGCAACTCTGGTGAGTTCCTGGTCACCCAGCAACTCTGGTGGGTACCTGGTCATCCAGCAACTCTGGTGAGTACCTGGTCATCCAAACTCTGGTGAGTACCTGGTCATCCAGCAACTCTGGTGGGTACCTGGTCATCCAGCAACTCTGGTGAGTACCTGGTCACCCAGCAACTCTGGTGGGTACCTGGTCACCCAGCAACTCTGGTTGAGTACCTGGTCATCCAGCAACTCTGGTGGGTACCTGGTCATCCAGCAACTCTGGTGATAATGTGTTGTCTGCCAAGATAATAGAATTGCTAATGTGACAGTAATTGATGATGAAGTCTTGAATAAATGTGATGAGCAAACACTGAGTCTGGAAACTTATATATCAACGAGACAGTTTCAAGGGTTGTTGGCTATTTACATTGATCGAAAGTTAACCAGTTCATTTATATTCATAATCTTAGTTCAGTTGTTAATCCATTATCCAATCTAATATCACTGACATTCAAAGTCAAATAATGAATTCTGCCATATTCGTAAATAGACCCCATTCTTCTCTCCATTGATTTCAGCAAAATAGAAGTGATCCTAATAGTGCTCTTCTAGCTTTAGCTTTAGTCTGTAAGCTTCATCATCCGTTATTTCAGTTAATCGCATTTGAAGATGGTCCATAGTGTAAAAATCTCCTTCACAATCATTCTTATGCCATCTACATAATGCCTCAAAATATTCTTTTATTTTTCTTCAAGCAGTGTTCGAACAATGGGCACGAGGTTGGTAAGGTACGCATGAATGATGCCACCAAGACAATACAACCTTCATGTAGCGTCTGATCTTGATCTGTCCACGCGTCAACCCGATTTTAGCATTGCTCCACAATCATAATTCTAATGATAATTGTTTGTGGAGGCATTTTAGAAATTGTGTGGGTGCCTGGGGTCAAGATCTGTCGCAGCACAAGAAAATACGCAATTTTTTTTCCAAATAAATGTCTTATTAATGAAAAACATCAGTATCTTTTTACATAATCCATCACTGGCTTACAGCTATTTCGATTATCAGTGAATTTCTTCTGGTAAATAGTTCGCACCCACCTGAGACTTGTCTGAAAGGTAACTCTTCTGTTCACTGTCTCCAACACTTTGATTTAAGGAGCGTATCTAAGCCCTTTCTGCCAATTATTACTGGATCTCGAAATTTTCGAAGAAAATAACAGTTTTCATCAGGTGAGACATATTCACTAGAACTAACACAACCATCTGATGGGTATTCACATCCCTCTCATACACGCCATGTTTAGCATGGCATTTCACTGACACAAAGAAACCACAATAGTTAACAACGTGATTAAACAAGCATTATCATTTGGGATCCCCCCTAATTCAAATAATAAAAATGAAGCAAAATAGCCATACAAAAATTATCCCAAAATTAGCTGATGTTGATTTTAAATATGTGATACAGGACATATTTATGCACGAAATGAAAAGAAAATTACTTCCATAGGAACTTTTTCTGGGTTATACCTAATTTTTTGCCTCTGCTACCACACTACATGCAAGAGGGAAGACAGTGCATGCTCATCCTGAGACGTCACCTGCATATTCGCTTTAGTCGCCGACTTATTTCTGCCTGTTTTGTGGCCAGACAACGTGGAAGTGAGAATGAAGACTCTCGCAGCAGAGGATCCTTTTGATACAGAGTTTCGCAGTATCAGGTACACAGGAATGAGTAAATACACCGGTGGCACGAGCACATGAGGTCAGGCTCAGCTAAAGACTTTGTAACACAGGAGATTATTGTGAGAGCAGGTCAAGCATTCAAGGATCTAAACCTGTTTGCAGGAGAGATAAAACCATCAAGACATGCATAGCCCACAGCAACATTCATCCTCACGTCATGGACTGGGAAGAGCACAGCTGTTACTCCACGAGAACAACAGAGACGACACGAAATTACGAAGCAGCTGTGATTCACCTCACCAAAATTATTGAACATTACAGTGGAATGTACATGTAGGCTGGACCTATTACCCTTATTGTCCTCCATTCTTAAAATAAACAATAAAGTTGCTACTTTACCCCCACCCCTCTCCCCCCTACTACCTCACCACCCCTCTCCCCCTACTACCTCACCACCCCTCTCCACCCTACTACCTCACCACCCCTCTTCCCCCTACTACCTCACCACCCCTCTCCCCCCTACTACCTCACCACCCCTCTCACCCCTCTCCCCCCTACTACCTCATCACCCCTCTCCCCCCCCTACTACCTCCCCACCCCTCTCCCCCCTACTGCCTCACCTCACAAAACTTGATCTCGCACTTTATGACCTCATGTGTGACCCGCTCGTTGGTCATAAGTCGGTGTATTTGCTTATTGTTGGCTACTTGAAATATAATTGAAAAGATGGAAAATAAATTACTAAATAAAAAATCAGATAACCTCTAAGAAGTCACCTTCTAGGATACCTAATTACCAAACACTTTCCTAATTAGTTTTGCCTAGGACACAAAGGCAGCAACTAGGACAAACGGCGTCGTTCTTCGCTGCATCAGTCCTGGTGCTATAGTTATTTGATAGTGAGATTTTAATAAGAACAATCATAAAAGCAGAGCATCCAACAGTTGGATTATGAATTATGAGTAGAATTTATTTTTTCTTTGTGTGTGTGTGTGTGTGTACTCACCTAATTGTGGTTGCAGGGGTCGACACTCAGTTCCTGGCCCCGCCTCTTCACCGAGTGCTACTAGGTCCGCTCTCTCCCTGCTCCATGAGCTTTATCATACCTCATCCTAAAGATATGTATGGTTCCTGCCTCCACTACCTCACTTGCTAGGCTATTCCAATTCCTGACGACTCTGTGACTGAAGAAATACATCCTAACATCCCTTTGACTCATCTGGGTCTTCAGCTTCCAATTGTGACCCCTTGTTTCTCTGTCTCCTCTCTGGAACATCCTGTCTCTGTCCACTTTGTCTATTCCACGCAGTATTTTGTATGTCGTTATCATGTCTCCCCTAACCCTCTTGTCCTCCAGTGTCGTCAGGCCGCTTTCCCTTAACCTTTCTTCATAGGACATTCCCCTTAGCTCTGGAACTAGCCTTGTCGCAAACCTTTGCACTTTCTCTAATTTCTTGACGTGCTTGAACAAGTGTGGGCTCCAAACAGGTGCTGCATACTCCAGTATGGGCCTGACGTATACGGTGTACAGTGTCTTGAATGATTCTTTACCAAGGTATCGGAACGCTGTTCTCAGGTTTGCCAGGCGCCCATATGCTGCAGCAGTTATCTGGATGATGTTATACTCACCCCAAGATCTTTCTCCTCGAGCGAGGTTTGCAGTCTTTGGCCACCTAGCCTGTACTCCCGCTGCGGTCTTCTTTGCCCTTCCCCGATCTTCATGACTTTGCATTTGGCGGGGTTAAATTCGGGAAGCCAGTTGCTGGACCAGGTGTCCAGTCTGTCCAGGTCTCTTTGAAGTCCTGCCTGATCCTCATCTGATTTAATTCTCCTCATTAACTTCACATCATCTGCGAACAGGGACACTTCTGAGTCTAACCCTTCCATCATGTCATTCACATATACCAAAAATAACACTGATCCTAGGACCGACCCCTGTGGGACCCCGCTCGTCACTGTGATACCTCATCACGTACCATGACTCGTTGTTGTCTCTCTGTCAGGTATTCTCTGATCCATTGCAGTGCCCTTCCTGTTATACGCGCCTGTGTGTGTGTGTGTGTACTCACCTAGTTGTACTCACCTAGCTGAGGTTGCGGGGGTCGAGTCCGAGCTCCTGGCCCCGCCTCTTCACTGATCGCTACTAGGTCACTCTCCCTGAACCGTGAGCTTTATCATACCTCTGCTTAAAGCTATGTATGGATCCTGCCTCCACTACATCGCTTCCCAAACTATTCCACTTACTGACTACTCTGTGGCTGAAGAAATACTTCCTAACATCCCTGTGATTCATCTGTGTCTTCAACTTCCAACTGTGTCCCCTTGTTACTGTGTCCAATCTCTGGAACATCCTGTCTTTGTCCACCTTGTCAATTCCTCTCAGTATTTTGTATGTCGTTATCATGTCCCCCCTATCTCTCCTGTGTGTGTGTGCGTGTGTGTGTGTGTGTGTGTGTGTGTGTGTGTGTGTGTGTGTGTGTGTGTGTGTGTGTGTGTGTGTGTGTGTGTGTGTGTATGTGTGCGTGTCTGTCTGTCTATCTGTGCGCGCGTGCGCATGTGAGTGTATGTGTGTCCTCACCTAGTTATACTCACCTAGTTGTGGTTGCAGGGATTGAGTCACAACTCCTGGCCCCGCCTCTTAACTGGCCGCTACTGGGTCACTCTTCCTGCTCCATGAGCTCTATCATACTTCTTCTTAAAGCCATGAATGGATTCTGCCTCCACTACATCGCTTCCCAAACTGTTCCACTTCCTGAGTACTCTGTGACTGAAGAAATATTTCCTAACATCCCTGTGATTCATCTGACTCTTCAACTTCCAACTTTGACCCCTTGTTGCTGTGTCCCATATCTGGAACATTCTGTCTCTGTCCACCTTGTCAGTTCCTCTCAGTATTATATATGTCATTATCATGTCCCCCCTACCTCTCCTGTCCTTCAGTGTCGTCAGGTCGATTTCCCTTAACCTCTCCTCCTCATTACGACCTATATCATATCTTGTATACTTATTATCTTTGTTTCTTTTGTTTCTTAAAATATGTTTCTTAAAATATGTATTACCTATAACCAAGCCCCTTTCTATACAAAATTCAATCAACGGCCCCCACTATCATTTACACCTGGCACCCCAAACATACCCATCGCACCCTCTCTAACCCTCTCTATGTACATACATACATAAATACATGTTATAATTCATATTACACTGTTCTAAACATTAATGTCCTGATATTAAATTAGCGATAAAAACTCATTACACTAGAAAATTACTCTTAATGGTTGAGAGTTTAATGTTGCCTATGTTGTTCTGAGAACTTACAGTACCAGCAGACACTAGCGTTAAATCAATAAAAGAAGTAAGTATTTATCACACTGTATGTTTTATTGTATCTCAGACTGTGTCTGACTCTGAGACGAGTTGGTTCCACTTACTTCTCTCTCTGAGGTGTTTTACACACTTGTAATACTTGGGAAACATTGGGAATACCTAACAGTTAACTGCCTGAATTTCTATTATACATATACAATATACAAGACTAATTATTTGCTATACGCCTGGGAAATATGTCACATCAAACAAAAAACGTTCCTGGATCCTGGCCATGGCATATTCTAGTGATTGCTTGTCAGTTTCTTGGTATATTTCCATACACCTTGTCTGAGTCACAGTCTCGCTGTTGCTACAAATTCAGCCTCATGATCTGCCTCTGGGGTGTCTTCGTTCAAACTACCCTCATCTCACGGTGTAGTTTAATCTTGAAAACGTTTCTGTTAAGACGAGTTACTCTTGACTTCGGAATGCAAACATACACTACTGCTATGTTATCATATTTTATATCCACTAGTGTTTTCTTGTTATTTCTGTGGGCAAACAGCGGGAAATTAGCAAAAATTTTGCAAGATATTTCTACGATTCTGAGAAACTGTGAGCGAAGTAAAAGAAAACCTGTAATCCTGATACTTAAATTCATAATATTTGCAGCCATATACTTAAAGCACAATATGAGAGTCTTCGGGATGAACACAATTTTTGAGGTTACTTACATCTCAGTCTGTGCTGTGATATTTATTTTGAGTTAGACTGTGCCACTTGAAATTTACATGTTGACATCAAAGCTGATTGCAAGGTATTTGGTTTTTAATGTAGAGAAAACTTTGAAAAGTTCCATTCCTCGGTACCATCCAGCGTCAACAAATCCATTTATGCACCCAAGTGGTGTTTTTATTACTGATGACAACAAAATGCAAATCTACACTGCCTTAAATAACTTGGAACTCACGATTCGTAAGGTAAGTCAATAATATTATATATATATATTGTGCCTAATAGACTGAGCTTGCCGAATTCTCTTAAAAATTAGTTTAAAAAAAATTCTTTTACAAAATAATAGATAATTTTTGTTTTAATGGCAATGATATTAAGATTTTTGTGGACCATATTTAACTCAGAAACTTCACCTAACCTAACTTAGTAATTTTTTAACTAAACTCTGCTATGTATAACATAGGTCAGTTTTAATTTGTTTAATATTACTTAAAAATCGAAGATATATAACTTTTTCGTTATATTCAGATTGATTTCCGCTGATTTATCACACACACACACACACACACACACACACACACACACACACACACACACACACACACACACACACACACACACACACAAATTCATTCTGCTAATTCGGCAAAGAACATTCATGCCGATATTCATGTAAACATCCGTCTGATCATAACGGAAAAAATACATATCACTGACTTTATCTGATATTAAATAAATTTGAAGTGATCTTTGATATTTTACCAGAATTAGGCTAAAATAAATTACGTTACATCAGGTAAAATTGGATGAGGCTTCTCATTAGGTCTCGTTCAAAACCAGTTTTTTTTTTATCCCATTTTCAATAGAAAAATTATTTATCAATAAAAAAAAATTAAGATAAACTCTTAGGACAGGTCTCACCAGTTCGACATTATATATATATATATATATATATATATATATATATATATATATATATATATATATATATATATATATATATATATATATATATATATATATATATATATATATATATATAATATATATATATATATATATATATATATATATATAATATATATATATATATATATATATATATATATATATATATATATATATATATATATATATATATATATATATATATATATATATATATATATATATATATATATATATATATATATATATATATATATATATATAGGATGGGGTCCACCTCTGGTGTAAATTGTGGGACCCATAGCCTCGGAGAAGTGGATAAAAAGGCTTCAAGGAAGAATATTTGGATTTCTTCCTGAAGCCATTTGAATATTCCACTTCCCCTACCACCCCATCTTTTAAATTATTTTTTTTACCAATATAATATATATATATATATATATATATATATATATATATATATATATATATATATAATATATATATATATATATATAATATATAATATATATATATATATATATATATATATATATATATATATATATATATATATATATATATATATATATATATATATATATATATATATATATACTGTCGTGATGAATAGGTAAAACTGGTCAATTAACAAGAACTCATTTAAAATTGAGTCCTTTCCAAAATTTTCTCTTGTATATTTAAAGATATATTTTTTCATTAATGTTAATACAAAGATTAATGATTTTGTGCCAAAAGAACCTTAGGAAAATTAACATTATAACAAACGCAATTAAATTTAGCTTAATCCAACTAAATGTATTTTAGATAAGTTGACAATAATTTAATAATAAACAAACACAACGAAATGTATTTTTTTCGTTAAATTAGACGTATTTTTGCTTGCTCTATTCGGCAAGAAGTGTGTTGCTATTTAAACCAAAATCGCAAGTTTCACATATTCGGCACGAGATATAAAATATATTATATATATATGTATATTACATATATATATATATATATATATATATATATATATATATATATATATATATATATATATATATATATATATATATATATATATATATATATATATGCAATAAGATCACAGTAAACAGGTGATTTCAGAATATGCAAAACAACCACTCTGAAAGAATAGAGAAATTCCAAGCGCTTTCGTGACTACTCACATTATCAAGGAACTATGAAAGTAAAGCATCCAAGGAAGCTATATAAGGGGTCTGGCCGGCACCTCACTATCAGATCCCACAACGATTTAAACACCTGACGCGCGCCGACCCAACTTGGATAGGTCCTTGGCACAACTCACCCCACAAACTATTCTACCCAAGAAATAAGAAATTTTAAAGATTATTTGTCCAGTGTATTATTAAATTCTTCCCAAATTCTATTAATTATAAATGGATCTAATTTATATAAACCAAAGGAAATATTCATATTATTTTCAAAACTGCTTTTTATGAAACAAGATTCAATTATATACCTGTGATGAATGGTTTGAAAAACCGACAAGTTGAAGATTGAGACACTTATGCAGCATATGGGAATCTTTATTCAGGAAACGTTTCGCCACACAGTGGCTTCATCAGTCCAATACAAAGAGGAAGGTGTAAGGAGAGGAGGAGAATGAGGTAATCAGTCCCTCAACCTGGAGTCGATGTGTTCAGTCCATCAATCTTGTAGAATGTACAGCATAGGGCCGTAGACGTGGCTTATATACTGTAGTGAGGTGAGGTGAAGCAGGAGGGAATAAAGATTCCCATATGCTGCATAAGTGTCTCAATCTTCAACTTGTCGGTTTTTCAAACCATTCATCACAACTGTCAGACACTGCAGCATCATGGGATCTTATTACAAAGAATTCTTCAACACTTGTTCAACCTTTGGACGATGACCTACTTCGACTAGTGGATGGTACCACTATGACCCCGCCTCCGCCTGCTTCACCTCACCTCACTACAGTATATAAGCCACGTCTACGGCCCTATGCTGTACATTCTACAAGATTGATGGACTGAACACATCGACTCCAGGTTGAGGGACTGATTACCTCATTCTCCTCCTCTCCTTACACCTTCCTCTTTGTATTGGACTGATGAAGCCACTGTGTGGCGAAACGTTTCCTGAATAAAGATTCCCATATGCTGCATAAGTGTATCAATCTTCAACTTGTCGGGTTTTCAAACCATTCATCACAACTGTCAGACACTGCAGCATCATGGGATCTTATTACAAAGAATTCTTCAACACTTGTTCAACCTTTGGACGATGACCTACTTCGACTAGTGGATGGTACCACTATGACCCCGCCTCCGCCTGCTTCACCTCACCTCACTACAGTATATAAGCCACGTCTACGGCCCTATGCTGTACATTCTACAAGATTGATGGACTGAACACATCGACTCCAGGTTGAGGGACTGATTACCTCATTCTCCTCCTCTCCTTACACCTTCCTCTTTGTATTGGACTGATGAAGCCACTGTGTGGCGAAACGTTTCCTGAATAAAGATTCCCATATGCTGCATAAGTGTCTCAATCTTCAACTTGTCGGTTTTTCAAACCATTCATCACAACTGTCAGACACTGCAGCATCATGGGATCTTATTACAAAGAATTCTTCAACACTTGTTCAACCTTTGGACGATGACCTACTTCGACTAGTGGATGGTACCACTATGACCCCGCCTCCGCCTGCTTCACCTCACCTCACTACAGTATATAAGCCACGTCTACGGCCCTATGCTGTACATTCTACAAGATTGATGGACTGAACACATCGACTCCAGGTTGAGGGACTGATTACCTCATTCTCCTCCTCTCCTTACACCTTCCTCTTTGTATTGGACTGATGAAGCCACTGTGTGGCGAAACGTTTCCTGAATAAAGATTCCCATATGCTGCATAAGTGTCTCAATCTTCAACTTGTCGGTTTTTCAAACCATTCATCACAACTGTCAGACACTGCAGCATCATGGGATCTTATTACAAAGAATTCTTCAACACTTGTTCAACCTTTGGACGATGACCTACTTCGACTAGTGGATGGTACCACTATGACCCCGCCTCCGCCTGCTTCACCTCACCTCACTACAGTATATAAGCCACGTCTACGGCCCTATGCTGTACATTCTACAAGATTGATGGACTGAACACATCGACTCCAGGTTGAGGGACTGATTGCCTCATTCTCCTCCTCTCCTTACATCTTCCTCTTTTTATTGGACTGATGAAGCCACTGTGTGGCGAAACGTTTCCTGAATAAAGATTCCCATATGCTGCATAAGTGTCTCAATCTTCAATTATATTCCTGTCGACCATGGACTTGCTTGATACTACTTTCTCAATTTTTTGAAAATCAATTGGATGGTTAAAATCTCTTACATGAATAAATAGAGCATTGGAATCTTGTCCAGTTCTAATGCTATATTTATGTTGTTTTAATCTTAGTTCGAGATTTTTACCAGTTTGACCGTAATAAACTTTATCGCAAATTTTACAAGGAATCTTATAGACACATCCATCAGCATTTTGGGGGGAATTCTTTATCAAAAGTTTTTTTACTG
Organism: Cherax quadricarinatus; assembly: GCF_038502225.1. Classification (NCBI taxonomy): domain Eukaryota; kingdom Metazoa; phylum Arthropoda; class Malacostraca; order Decapoda; family Parastacidae; genus Cherax; species Cherax quadricarinatus. Next base: position 33,483,785 of record NC_091328.1, read on the forward strand.
TATCAAGATTTTTGAATACAACTTTAATATTAAAAGTCTTAAGAAGAGAAGGCATATCAACCAAGTTTTCATGGTAAGGGAGAACCAACATATTTTTAGATGAATGGTTCAGAGAACCGACATGTTGATAAATTAGACACATGTGTCTAATTTATCAACATATTTTTAGTTGAATAAGGCTGGTTGTCCCTTTTTGGATTGTAAAAAGTATTTCTAGATGAGGAAATATCCAAAATTTATGAAATAGGTAATGATTTAAAATACCCAAGAAATGTAATTGATAATCTTTTAAAGTTGCTAGAAACACTTTTTATAATCCAAAAAGGGGCAACCAGCCTTATTCAACTAAAAATATGTTGGTTCTCCCTTACCATGAAAACTTGGTTGATATGCCTTCTCTTCTTAAGACTTTTAATATTAAAGTTGTATTCAAAAATCTTGATACAGTAAAAAAACTTTTGATAAAGAATTCCCCCCAAAATGCTGATGGATGTGTCTATAAGATTCCTTGTAAAATTTGCGATAAAGTTTATTACGGTCAAACTGGTAAAAATCTCGAACTAAGATTAAAACAACATAAATATAGCATTAGAACTGAACAAGATTCCAATGCTCTATTTATTCATGTAAGAGATTTTAACCATCCAATTGATTTTCAAAAAGTTGAGAAAGTAGTATCAAGCAAGTCCATGGTCGACAGGAATGTAATTGAATCTTGTTTCATAAAAAGCAGTTTTGAAAATAATATGAATATTTCCTTTGGTTTATATAAATTAGATCCATTTATAATTAATAGAATTTGGGAAGAATTTAATAATACACTGGACAAATAATCTTTAAAATTTCTTATTTCTTGGGTAGAATAGTTTGTGGGGTGAGTTGTGCCAAGGACCTATCCAAGTTGGGTCGGCGCGCGTCAGGTGTTTAAACCGTTGTGGGATCTGATAGTGAGGTGCTGGCCAGACCCCTTATATAGCTTCCTTGGATGCTTTACTTTCATAGTTCCTTGATAATGTGAGTAGTCACGAAAGCGCTTGGAATTTCTCTATTCTTTCAGAGTGGTTGTTTTGCATATATATATATATATACATATATATATATACATATATATACATATATATATATATATATATATATATATATATATATATATATGTATATTTATATATATATACATATATTTATATATATATTTATATATATACATATATTTATATATATATTTATATATATACATATATTTATATATATATTTATATATATACATATATTTATATATATATTTATATATATACATATATTTATATATATATTTATATATATACATATATTTATATATATATTTATATATATACATATATTTATATATATATTTATATATATATACATATATTTATATATATATATATATATATATATACATATATTATATATATATATATATATATATATATATATATATATATATATATATATATATATATATATATATATATATATATATATATATATATATATATATATATATATATATTCTCAAATTTTACGTATTCTTCATTAGTCTGATACACTTAATATTTACATTTTACTAATTAGTACAGCACTACAGACACACACACATACATAATAAGTATACTTTTAAATTAGTATGGGAGCCTACATAAGATCATCTTAATTTTCTTAGCTTTAGAGATTAAAACACGTTGCCTGAATTTTACAAAAAAATAATTTGACCCACGTCTATTATATCAACAGGTCGAGGTCCTGCGAGAGGAAATTACTGTCTATTTTTTCCACTCGATTAGCGTGTTGCTTGTGGTGTGGCTAGTCCTGGCTACTGTTTCTTCCTATGCTGTGCTCCAGGGATTCATGCTGCACGCACCAACAATCGCTCTCTTCATCTACAGTTATTTTCTTCTCTGGCAGATTAATCGTGTCGGACAGAATTTTGTCAATGAAGTGAGTTATTCAATGATTTTATAATTTGCTGAGCAATGTCACTTAATTACATCATTTGCACAGGTGTAGTTCATCTTCAGCCTAATAATATGATATCATTACTACTATTACTACTACTACTACTACTACTACTAATAATAATAATAATAATAATACTGCTACTACTACTACTACTACTACTACTACTACTACTACTAATAATAATAATAATAATAATATAATAATAATAATAATAATAATAATAATAATAATAATAATAAAATAATAATATCATCAATAACAATAATATTATTAGTAATAATATCATTAATAACAATAGTAATAATTTATATTTCTAAAAAAATATAATTAATAGCATACTTTGCAGAAAGCCCGTGGTTATGGTCATTTAATTTTTGGAAGGTTGGAGCGGGAAGCCAGTGGAAAGCCTCGGACTGATGACGTCAGGGAACACTTGTCCTGTTCCCTGAATAATCCTAACCTAACCTATGCAGAAGGTCGTTGAAAGATTCAGACCCATGTCAGGACGTTGTCCTGGCGAATATTATAAGTATACGGAGCTTTTATAACAGACGTTTGGTTAAATTGAATGCTAAAGTTTATCTCTGATGTTCAGTTTAAGAATTTGGTTTATGATCATGAAAAGTTTTTTGGAATTTTTTAAAGTCAGTTTATAATGTCTGTAGTGGTTTTGACTTATGGGGACAAAGTGTTGATATGTGTTGGATGTGAGTCTTGAATTTTAGGTTACAGTCCAGGTGTATGCATAAGAATTTTCCCCTCGTCTTGCCTTACTATGAGAGAATTATTTATTTGTACTCTAAATTGAGTATTTTCAGCTATATTCCCTAGTATTATGAAGATCTTATCAAACTGAAAGTATGTTTGTTGTTGGCCATCAAGAAAGAAATCATTACGAGCTCATTGTTAACTATTATTGAGGTGAACTGGATCACGATTAGATATCAGGAATGTTGAGACATCTGAAAATAGGACTGGTTTAACTTCCCGGGAGGTAATTTCTTGGTCATTTGGATAGAGGAGATATGATATATTGGGTCAAGGATCCTAAACTGTGGTGGCCCTATGCTTATAGTTTGGTTAAATGAGAAAATGTTAGTCACTTGTTACCGTCTGTCAGGTAAGTAAGAGCATGATCTCTTATTTCATAATGTCCTAGTTTCAGCAGAAATATATTGTCGTCTGTGGCCTCAAAAGCTTTTCTTTGATAAATAAAGAGGCCCATTGGATTTTCATTATTTTCTAGAGCTGAATAAATAGTCTAACGTCTTCAGGAGTGCGTCTTTATTTTTTCCTCGCCTGAAGCCTAATTGGCAGAGATCAAGAATATTACATGTAATGATAAACGCATAGATTCGTTTATATAATATCTTTTCAAAGATTGTTCAGAAAGACAAATTAGAGATTGTGGTGTGGAATGGCTGGCGGGTGAAGTCACTCGTGTTTGAGCTCCATCAAATATACGTTTCTCTGAGGTCCCAGAGGGGCCGGAGTGCAGAAAATAAGCGTGTAAAAACTTTAAGTGCATATACTCTTTTTTTTAAACCCACATAAAGGAAATATCAGTGATCACTGAAGATAAAAAAATATATGGATTATAGTGTCAAGTGGAGAGGGCCAGGCCCTAGAAAATGGCTGTTACTGAAGGGTGCCATACAGGAAATGGTTTGTGACTAGCAGTGAGCGTAGATCAGTGCGGGGAATAGCATTAATTCCAAGAACAGAAAAGTTAAGAAACGGAAAAGGACCATTGTTAAAACCGCAGGAAAATATAAGGTATAATTATTAGTAAAAGTGTAGAAGGAGTGCAAGTTGTGAATTAGGCCTTTAAAGGTGTTTCCACACAGTGGGTCGTGTTGAATACTGAAGGATTGTTACGCATCTCGACTTCCGTAATACAGCGAGTGACGAAATATTGATGTTCAGTGATTTAGTGATCTTGAATTGTGGACTACATCAATCGGACAAATACCCAATACATAATGTATAATATATGGAATATATACATGGGTCGAACACCACCAGCGAATAATTATCGCCAGAGGTCGAGAGATAAGTGGAAATATAAAATCAGATGAATATTAAACTTGTGGAAAATTGCATTTATCTGGATGTAACTCATAAGGTACATACCAGTAAATGGTAACAAAGATAATTATTACTTATCATAGTTACATAGACAAGTAGGAATTTGGGACACCTAGGTCGCAAAAATGTCCCCCTTTGATACCTACAACTGTCATATCCACAAGTTGCTCGGAGCTGAGCCTTTAATTGTAATTAGTGGGCAATTCTGGATGGTTCAATCTCCACGGAAGTGGCACCCAGTATTGTCCAGATTCAAATTTTACATCTCTCAGGTATTGTTCCTGAGTAAAAGAATCGTCTGGAATTTCTTCATTTACAATTATTCCAATGCTGTCTAATTCCCACAATTTATGCACTGGCTCAACACCATCCTCTTTGGAAGAATTATACTGGGTACGATTTGATGAGTAAGAAACACAGTTATGGTATTGGTAGTTTACTCTAGTCATGAATTATTATTATGAGGAATCCTACCATACATTACATGACCTTCTGCAGTATTTAAAAGGGTGACACCACATTTCTTTACCATACCCTTTACAAAGGAGGCATAATAGTCACTACCTATCAAAATATTTATTGGGCCTACAGAATCATCACTTACCCCAGAAGGTGCTAAATTTACATTATGTGAGAGTCTTTCTGTAGCTTTACTAAGCCCTACTGAAGATATTTTCTCTGGAAGTCTATCTACAATTACTGCATTAACACGTTTTTACTTATTGCCCAGCCTGACAGTTACATAAACAGTGTCATACAATTGAGCCCTTTTATCCGAGAGAAAACCAGATAATTTTAAAGTTGTGGGATCTCCCATCTGTACTTTCATACCATCAAGACATTTACGTTTTATGAAAGTACGCTGGGATCCCTGGTCCAATAATGCATTTACACTTTTAGATTCATGCCTTTTATCATCAATTTTTACCTGTAACACAGGTAAGGCTACTTCAGTAAAACCATCATTATTAACATTAGCAGCAATTTTTACATTAGCCACTGTTGTATCAGGATTGTCAACATTATCATTATTATCAACATTATCATATAGACCCTTACACATGACTATATGGTGTCTTCCTTTGTGACATTGATAACAGTTGTTTAATTTAGCATGACAATCCTTTACATTGTGATTACCTAGACATCTGATACATCTGTCAAGTTCTTCCAATCTTTCAACTTTATCATTCCATGAATTGTATGCATTGCAATTCTTAGGAAAATGAGTACCCTTGCAGAAAAGACAATCTCTCTTTTCTTTGACTGGTTTCTTATTAACTGGGCTACTCTTAGGAGGGTACTTATTCTTCTTAACTTGTGGAGAATCGTTATTTCTGATTCCTGCTACTTGATAAGCACCTATGCAACTCTTTTTAGGAAATGAATTTTGATTATTAACATTAGGATAATTTTTCCCTTTGTGAAACTTGACAGATACCTCAGAGTTATTATGTGTTGCATCTTTAAAATGAGTTAGTTGGCTGGTCTGCAACTGAACAATTAATTCTTGTAGACCTAGTCTTATTTCCTCCAGACCAAAATAACCTTTGTGATATTTGTTCGAGATTCATTCAAGTGTTTTACAGCTTAATTTATTCTGTACCATGGCACTCAATAACTAGTCTGATTCCTTCAGATTATATTTATTACTTAAAGTTTTGAGAGTGCTCTCCAGTTTAACTCTAAACTGCTGTAAACCTTTGTAAGTGTGATCTGGAGATTTTAAATTAACAATGATATTCACTAGATCCAACCTTTGTTCTATATTACCATAAGTGACTTTTAGCAAGTCAACTGCTTCTTTATAAGAATCATCTACATTGGGAAAGGCTTGTATGAGTATGTGAGCATCTCCTCTAATCTGTCATTTGAGGTAAAATAATTTAGTTACACAGGCTAGATCACTCCCATCATGCACAGCTGCTTTAAAAATTGACCAAAACTCCTCTCAATTTTCTCCAGGATTAAATACAGGTAAATATAATTCTGGGAGTATTGGCAAAGACATATTATTTGTTGGAGCAGATTGATTAACTGCCTGGTTTACACATTTTAATTTATTCAAGACCTGACTTTTACAAGAAAGAATCTTTTCCTCTAATTCATAATACTGATTAATCATAAGATCTACTTAAGTTTCATCTTCACAGTTTACTAATAAATCTCCTTCATATTTGTTGTAATATAATTTGTATGAATCATATCTATTCCCCAAAGCATCTAAATACAATTTTAAATCATCAGTATTCACAGTTTCTTGATTCATTAATTCCAAGCACTTATTATATGCCTTGGTTACATGACCTTTTCTAGCCTGTAGTGATGCTCTCTTTGCTCTATATTCCATATGTTTGTCTTCTATATTAATTTCCTCATTTTCAACCATGATGTAATGTATTAAATTCAGCTTAATTAATAACTCTGATTACAACTTACAACACTGATACAACTTACCTTTGAATAAATCCTAGCTACACTTGAGCTTGGCAATTACATGTAAGAAAATTATAATATAAATTTTGAATGTACATTAATACAAACCTTTAGCCAGACTTGGCTTATCAAAATATTATACAAATTAATATAAATCCTTGCCAGAATTTGGCATAGCAAAATTATTATACACATTAATATAATCTTTAGCCACACTTGGCTTATCCAAATTAATATTGTAATAATTATAATCCACTACACATTAAGTAAATTTGTGAACTTAACATCCACCTCCTGTCATTTCACATATAATTATTAAGTAATTAACTAATTAATGATTTCACTAATTACCTCCGGTTCAAGAAGGACCAACGGGCAAATTAAATGTGGGAAATTGCATTTATCTGAATGTAACTCATAAGGTACATACTAGTAAATGGTAACAAAGATAATTATTACTTATCAAAGTTACATAGACAAGTAGGAATTTGGGACACCTAGGTCGCAAAAATGTCCCCCTTCGATACCTACAACTGTCATATCCACAAGTTGCTCTAAACCTATTAATTACAAATGAAATATGCATGACCAGGAATTCTGGTAAATATGTAAGTTTGTGGACTGTATATTAAAATTAATAAATAATTATATATATATATATATATATATATATATATATATATATATATATATATATATATATATATATATATATATATATATATATATATATATTTACATAACAGAAGGAGAATATATCTAAATAACACTCACCAATTTGTCTGGAGATTAATGTGTGTAATGCACAGGACCCCCCTTTTTGCCTACATTTATGAAAAATTTACTGGCCAGAATTTAACAAACAGACTTATCTGAGGTTCCTGTTTTCATCTAATTACGGAGTCCTGTCGAGTCGCCTGATTTCTCTCGTTATGCAGGAATGCACATCCAACAATTTCGGCTCCTATTTGAGAGGTGTCAGCCCAATTTAACCTCTAGAGCGACGAAAGTTCTTCTGATTATTCATTAACGTTTCTTGTCCAATTCAAAACAACAATGGCCACTGCCCAGCGCAGGCGCAGAGCCTCCCTGTCGGCTCCATTCTCTTCTTTTAAAAATACATACATTTTATTTTTCCGGAAAATATTATTTTCCACAAAACTATCGTATAAGTGGTATAACGAGGTTAAAGGATATGAATGAACAGTGATATAGCGAACTGAAATTGTGGACAAGAGAAATCTTAATTAATCCGAAGTGATGGTGTACAATATCTGGTGTAATTATATAGGAACAAACTGGCCAAACAGCCCGCACCCCTATCCTCATTGCAGGTACCCCCCCCCCATATCCCAGGACACCACCCCACCACCCAGCCCTCCACCCGCACCCCTTCCCTCATCCCACGGATCCCCACATCCCAGTCCCCAACTACCAGCCCACCAACATCCCAGCCCTGCCACCTCCCAGCCCCCCAATAACAACCCACCACCTACCACATACACCAACCCAGGAGTGAACATGGCCAGATATAAGGTCTGTTGTATATGTGAAAAAAATTTTGGGAGAAATATTAAGGGCATTGATTATGAAATATGTGGTAAAACATCCCATATAACATGTACAAAGCTTCATGCAACCATGAGTAATGACCGAAAACAAGAAAGTCGACTCAGGATTTGCCCTAGTGAAATGGAAAGCTGGTCGGGCAAAAAGAGGTACTGAAAATTGAAAACCTAGAAAGCGTCAGAAAGTTTCTAAGGAGCTTGTTAGATATATAAAAAGAGTGGAACAAGAAAAGGAGGAAGACGCAGATAAAGGTGAAAACCAAGGAGTGGAAATAAGAGTGGAAAACGTCATTCAGAGCAAGTCGGAAAAGAACAAAACAGGGATACATAACAGAGGAAAGGGAAAGGGTGGAAGAGAAAGCTAGAGCAGGGACAAACGTAGACGAAAAAAGGGAAGAAATACACATGGATGAAAGAGAAGAAAACTCAGATCAGATTGCAGAACTTGGGAAAGACACAAAACCAGTAAATATAGGCACTCAAAACATTTGCAGATACAGTGCAAAAGGTATGTGCCTATATGGCAGAGATTGCTGGAATAAACACACCAGAATATGTGCCAACATGATGAGAAAGGAAAAGTGTCGCTTTGACAAAGAGTGCAGCAGATACTTCCACCCAGTGATGTGTGAAGCTTCAACACAGTCCAGAGAATGTTTTGACCTTTGCTACGCAGACTACCATATAATAGGAACGCGGCGCTACAGAGAAAGCTGAGAAAGGGAAAATGAACCCCACTCTTTAAAACAGAGCGCGGATCGAACCAAAGAAAAAGTAAAAAGGGGGAATGGTACAGAAAGGACAGGTGAGCAGCAAAATGGGACATACCAAACCAGACATCAGCCCATCAGGGCCGAATAAACAACCAAATGCAAAGTCAGTACTGGAGATACCAGGGTTATGCACACCAAGGGTCTTACCAGGTATTACAACACAAGTGGCACTAACGAAACTCAAAGCAAGACAAAACATCCCAAATGGTAATTCCTACTTCATATTTGCAAATATTCAGGGCCTGAAATCAAATAAAAACGACAAAGTTAGTTATGTCTTCGGGTTCCTGTCAGAAGACAATGTCATGTTTGGAGCATTTACAGAAACACATACAAGGGATGTTTTGGACGGAGATAAAGATAGAAAACTATAACATGTATAGATGTGATAAAATTAATAGGTCACAGGGAGGAGTAGGAATCAATGTAAAATATATTTTCTGTTGCACAGAAGTGCTGAACTCTGCGAATGATATACAGTGGTCCCTCGCTTTTCGTAATTAATCCGTTCCTGGAGCCGTTACTAAAAACGAAATTTACGATTTACGAATCAATTTTCCCCATAAGAAATAATGTAAATACAATTAATCCGTTCCTGACACCCAGAAGTATTAAAACAAAAAACATTTTTACATGAAATATACATGTAGTACATAAACAATACAATGGGAAATGATGAATGAAACATTAACAGCATAACACTTACCTTTATTGGAGATTCTTCTTAGTGTATGGGAGACTGGAGGAGGAGAGAGAGAGAGTGGATTGTTTATAGTTTGGAAGGGGAATCCCCTTCCATCAACACCTCAGTACCAATTGCTTTTCTGGGGTTGCTTGTCTTCTCTGTTTCTTAATGTCACTAGGACCACCTTGAGAGTCAATGGAGTCCTGTCTCGCGAAATAACTGTGGAGAGAGCTCTGTTTCTGGCGTCTCTTTAACACTTCCATAAAATGGCCCAAGACTTTGTCACTGTACATGTTGCCAATATGGCTTGCAACAACCTTGTTAGGGTGATGTTTCTCCATAAAGCTTTCCATCTTACCTCACATAGTAAAAAAACTTTAATTTCTGAAGAAGGCGCCTTCTTCCATCTCTCTTCCTCCTCCTCTGCAGCAAGATTCTGAGCTGCGATGTGTTGCTCTTCCTGCTGAAGCTCTTGCAGCTCCTCAGTGGTGAGCTCTTCGTTGTGGTCTTCCACCAATTCTTCCACATCCTCCAAACTCACATCCAACCCCATGGAACTCCCCAGTGCCACAATTGATTTTACAACAGACATAGGCTCATCAGGGTCAGTCCCAAACCCTTCAAAATCCCTCTTGTCGACACAATCTGTTCAAAGTCCTGGTAGTCACTCCCTCCCAAGCCATACCTATAAGGGTTATGCAATGGAGGATGCTGAAGTGTTCTCTCCAAAATTCCCTTAGGGTCAAGTGAGTGTCTGTGGTCACAGTCAAGCACCTGTGAAACATTGCTTTTGTGTAGAGGTTTTAAAGTTTGCAATGACCTGCTGGTCCATGGGTTGGAGGAGAGGAGTGGTATTTGGGGGCAAGAACTTTACTGTGATGAACCCAAACTCCTCAAAAAATAGGTCATCCAAGTTTGGAGGATGAGCAGGTGCATTGTCCATTACTAGCAGGCACTTGAGATCCAATTTCTTTTCCAGGAGATACTCCTTCACACTAGGGCCAAACACTTCATTGAAACACTCGACGAAAATTTCCCTCGTGACCCATGCCTTACTATTAGATTTCCAAAACACACATAATTTACTCTTCATAACATTGTTTTTCCTGAACACTCTGGGATTTTCTGAATGGTACACTAGTAATGGCTTCACTTTGAAATCCCCACTAGCATTAGCACAGAACATTAGCATCAACCTGTCTTTCTTAGGCTTGTGTCCTAGCATTGCCTTTTCCTCTAGTGTAATGAAGGTCCTCTTTGGCATTTTTTTCCAAAAGAGGCCTGTTTTGTCACAATTGAACACTTGTTCAGGTTTCAGCCCTTCAGCCTCTATGTACTCCTGGAATTCATGCACATATTTTTCAGCCACCTTGTGGTCCGAACTGGCAGCCTCACCATGCCTTACCATACTGTGTATGCCAGTACGGTTCTTAAATCTCTCAAACCAGCCTTTGCTGGCCTTAAATTCACTCACATCACCACTATTTACAGGCAATTTCTTTACCAAATCTTCATGCAACTGCCTAGCCTTTTCACAAATAATCGAAGTCATAAGAGTATCTCCTGCTAATTGTTTCTCATTTATCCACGCCAATAATAACTTCTCAACCTCTTCCAGTACTGGTGATCTCATTTTTGTCAGCATAGTTACTCCCTTTGCAACAACAGCGTCCTTGATTTCCTTTTTCTTGGCCACTATGGAACATAAGGTTGTGTAGGGTTTCTTATACATCCTGGACAGTTCAGCCACACTTGTACCACTTTCATATTGTTCAATGATGGTTTTCTTAAATTCAATCGTATTTCTCACCTTCTTTACCACAGGCTTGGCACTAGGAGCTTTCTTTGGAGCCATGGTAGCTTATTTAGTACTTGCAAGCACTAAAATAAATGGAATATTATGAAATATTTCGCTGGAGCACGTGAGGGGACCTTTGCTCACTGGTAAACAATGCCAGACCGGCTGCCGCCATGGCTCACACTGTGGGTACGCGTCCTGGACGAACTACGACTCGCGAGTCAACCTATGAAAAGCGAGTCCATGTTTATATGAAAATACCCCTATGATTGGCGAATTTTACGATTGCCGAGAACTACGAAAAGCGAGGGACCACTGTAGTAGAAATACTCGGCATTAAAGTTGAAAATAGGAATTTGGCAATTATCCTAGTATACAAACTACCATCAGCAACTGCTGAGGAATTCACAGATCAGTTAAGGAAGATAGATAGCTATCTGGATAGGCTATAAAATAGCACACCAAATATTTTACTCCTTGGAGATTTTAATTTCCCGCACGTAAAATGGCGCAACGTAGTGTTATGCCAGAAATATTTCCGGGAAGCACCCTGGCTCAACAGGCACATACCAGGGAACTGATGACGCTTTGTGAAAAGTACTGATTAAACCAAAAGATAACTGATCCCACTAGAAATGAAAATACCCTGGATTTGATATTCACAAACAACGAGGAACTAATCAATGACGTAACAATTACGAAAAAAAAATATACTCTGATCATAACATCATACAAGTTCAAACGAGTATTAACTCAGGGTTAGGGAACTACGTCACTGATGTTAGAGATGGGATGTTCAGCAAGTTTAATTTTAACAATCATAGAATTGACTGGGAAAAAATAAACCAAGAGCTATCAGAGACATCCTGGGAGTCAAATGAAAGGTATGTATGAAGCACGTACCATTGAGGAAACCCAGAAGATCAGATATAGAGAGCGTAGGAGATGGTGCAGAAGAAAACGGGTTATTGAATTGCTTAAAAACACATATGTTGCAACAGAGAACAGATAGTCTTAGCCGAGAGATCACTAAATTAGAGCAAAAACTTAGAATGTCATACCAAACAAAAGTACAAACGGAACAAAGGGCCATAGATGATATTGCAAGAAACCGAAAATATGTATTTCTATTCCTACGCAAATCCACGCGTAGAATTGGACCACTACTGGGAGGAGATTCGTATACTGACGATGACCAGGAAATGAGTGAAATCCTAAAATAATAGTACGAGTCTGTGTTCAGCATCCCAGTAAATGACTGAAAAGTAGAAAATGCAGAAATATTTTTCACTCCAGGAGAAGGTCGCGCAGACCAACTAACTGACATTAGTACAAATCCTATGGATTTTGAATATGAAATGGACAACATGCCCACTCAGTACCTGGACCAGATTCATAGAATGCCCTATTTATAGGGAAGTGCAAAATGCCACTACCACGAGCACTCAGCAGTCTTCGGAGAAAGAGCTTAAGGTGCAGACATAGCTCCTTTGCATAAGGGAGGTAGTAGAGCACTAGCTAAAAATTACAGACCAGTAGCCCTAACTTCTCACATCATAAAAAGTATTCGCAAGAGTGGTGAGATGGCAGATTACAAATTTCATGGAGCAGCACAACCAGCATAACCCGAATCAGCATGATTTTAGAGCAGGACGATTATGCCTGTCACAGCTGCTGAATCATAATGGCAGAATTAAGGAGGCACTGGAAGACGACCAAAACGCATATGTAATTTACACAGATTTTGCAAAGGAGTTTGAGAAATGTGATCATGGAGTGATAGCGCACAAAATGAGGGTCATGGGCATTACGGGAAAGGTAGGCAGATGGATTTTCGGGTTCCTAACACAACACAAAAAGTAGTAGTGAATAGGCAAGATCCAGCTGTTAGTGGAACGCCTTCCATCTGAACAAAAAACTAATGGAAAAATATATAAATAAAGAAACCACTCTAGGAAAAATAAGAATAATGACTTTTGAAGATTTTACTTAAAATTTAAATATAATAAAAATGACCTTTGGTTCTGGTGCTGTAGTTGGGCAGGAGTAGGTAAGGCCCTGGACAGATCTCTGATGTTAAAGATGTAGGTTATCCTGGGCGTATGGTAACAGTCCGATGTTTTGGAATCTTCTCTACCACTTGGTTGGAGCACCACAAGTAGAATAGATAAGGGCCGGTAGTAGTCGAATAATGCTAATAAGTCCAATTAACAAGTGTCTTGCTCCTTTATCTGGCGTCTATCCTGTATGACCACGCCAAGAACAGAGCTCGTAATAAGAACAAATAAACTGGTTACCAATAGTTATGATAATATAACATTTAAGAATGAAAAGGAGTGGAAAATGCCAAAATCGTTACTGGTAACCAGCAAACAAAAGAAAGCAACGAACAGTAATACTCCTGGTAGACCACCTTACCTGATCAGGAGAAGAGTGGAGGTGAAATGACTCTCCAAACTTAACCCACACCAGGTAAGGTCAATACTTACCAAGAGTAGAAATTGAAACAAATCAGACACCAGGAACTATAGTTTCGCCCCAGTCCGCTAGAGGGGGGGGGGGGCGCGAAGTAGCTCGCTAATGGTTCCTGGTTGCCTGAACAACCCTTACCCCACTTACACCCACTTTTCCCTCACACCAGCATCATCGAAGTCACAAGCTCAGTGCACCAAGGTACTGTCCTGGCTGTTTCTCATCCTCATAGCAAACATAGATAAAAACACCCGGCACACTTCTGTATCATCATTTGCAGATGACACTAAAATATGCATGAAAGTCAGTACGGTAGAGGACACGGAAAAATTACAGGAAGACATAAGCAGCGTTTTCCAGTGAGCAGTGGAGAACAACATGACGTTCAATGGTGATAAGTCCAGCTGCTTAGGTATGGAAAGAATGAAGAACTCCAAAGGAACACTATATACAAAACTCAAGAGAGTCACCAAATAGAACGAGAGGAACACGTAAATGACCTGGGAATAATTATGTCAGCTGACCTTTCTTTTAAAGACCATAAAAGACAAAGATCACGACAGCCAGGAAGATGACTGGGTGGGTATTGAGAACCTTCAAAACAAGGGAAACAATGCCGATGGTGACACTCTTCAAATCGTTAATGCTTCCTCACTTAGAATATTGCTCAGTGCTGGCGGCCCCGCTCAAAGCAGGAGAAATATCAGAGCTGGAACAAATACAGAGATCGTTTACGGCTCACATTGAGCCAGTAAAGCACCTAAATTACTGGGAACGCCTTCAAGTCTTGAACACGTACTCATTGGAGCGGAGGAGAGAGAGACACATGATAATATATACCTGGAAGGTACTCGAGAGCCTTGTCCCAAATCTTCTCACTGTCATAGCAACTTACTGGAGTGAGAGGTATAGGAGGAAGTGTAAAATAAAACCAATGAGGAGCAGGGGTGCGGTGGGGACAATAAGGGAACACTGTATCAACATCCGGGGTTCCAGACTATTCAACATCTTACCAGAAGATATCAGAAACACAACTGTAACAAGTCTAGAAGCCTTCAAGAGTAAATTGGACAAGTATCTTCACTAGGTGCCAGATCGACCAGGCTCTGATGGATATGTGGGGCAGCGGCCCTCCAGCAGCAACAGACTGGTTGACCAGGTAAGCACCAGACGAGCCTGGCCCGTGGCAGGGCTCGGAAAATAGAAAAACTCTCGAAACTCTTCAAAAGTATATCAAAGGTATTGGTCAGTAATTGCTAATATAAGCTGAGTCTCCACCTTTATAGATTAATGTAACTGGGTTTCAAGAGATTTATTAAAGTTGCAATGATATGTAATAACACATGGACAACTGTCTTATATATGAATGACGGAATATTCGCTGTATTACCAGTCTTTTTTTAAGTGGTTTCGTTATTGAAGCTTTGACATGTAGAGACATGTAGAGGGAGGCCGGCAAATGTTAAGGTAATCTTTTTTTTTATATTTTATTTAAAAACAGTACAACAGTACATAATTCCAGAATATAAATAGACATAAAAAGATAACATAAAATTCTCAGAACCAATGGCTCTATAACCTCTTTGAAAAAATGACAATACATAAAGCAAAAACTTACAACAAAACGTCTCAAAACAACTTCCAGTAACAGAGTATTAACCTATCATATATAACTTTAAAACAACATTAACATACCCATATAGAAAGAGTAACACAAAAGGAAAACCCATGCATATGCATGCATGTACACAAACAAAACAGTATATAAAAATATTTTAATCTACAAAAATCAAACACGTATTATGACCTCATAACCTATAATAAACATAACCAATCACATATACCATTAAAACCATATGACTCAAGAATCGGGTCATTATAAGACAGGAACACCTCCAAATACATGACAAAACCTTCGGGGTTACACTTTCATTCATTACACAAAAGTAACAATAAGTATCAACGAGCTCTCAAAGCTCCACAACCACACATCCATGACAACCAGAGAACAAACCATACCAACATTCACCACACTGTCATGCCCCCGCCCCAGGAGACGAGCCTGCTATTGCCCACTGACTTACACGGAACCTATTTAAATCCCATAAATAAAAAGAACCTTACCCTTCGTACATTCAGATTCATTCACAGATTCACGAGGATTTCTAACGTTAGCCTCCTATATCCTTCCGAAAATACCTGATCCCACCTCTTCCCGTACAACTCCCTGTTCCGACACATCGTACGATAAAACGTTATCGCAAGAACGCCGCTTCGCACCTTTTCCCCCTCATCACCCACGATATGTAGATATAATCCACATTGATGTAATCTAAAGCTCTTATGACTTCCTCTTCTAAACCACCCATGTCAAGACTTAAAGTACGCAGAACCGCCACCCCCCTCCCTCCCACCCTCAGTACCAACCTACGTAACCAACCCCTGACATCTTCTAACCCTTCACAAAAATAAACTACAAAGAACGCCGTGTCGTCCCCTCCACAGAAACCACACCCTCCCTCCCTCTACTACCCTCCTGGTTGTTAGTATGGCCCCTGACGGCAAGATACCATGTAAAAAACGAAACATAACGTCACGCACCCTAGGCAATAATTTCAGCTTACTAAATCTATACCATTCCTCCACGAGTACATGGGAACAAACTCTCTACAGGGGCAACGCACTTACCCACCAGTAACCTACACAAAACCCGTATTCGAATGTTTCTCCGTTCCCTAACCAACAACAAGGCCCGTAGAACAATTTCACATTCCCTCAATTCAACGCTTCCATACCACTTCTTCAACCTCATATATACCTGTTCTATATTTCCCGCCATCACGCCCACACACATTTAGCCCTCCGTCTTAAATCCATAAATCCCAGCCCACCCTGGCACACCGGTAACATAACATCTCTTTTTAACCAATCACACCTTTATCCCCACAAAAATTTAAACACTCTTCACAAAATTCCCGCAATCACCATCCCTGTAATCGGGAACACAGCCACAACAAGCCAAACCTTACTATACAATAAAACATTTACGACAATCACACGTTGGGCCAGAGTGAGATGCTGGGGCCTTAAAACACCCAGACGTCCCACGATCCTTTCTAACAACCTATCCGGGTTTTCCTCACGCGCCACATCCATGTCATCTTTGTATATAATACCACAAATCTTTAGCGACACCGCACACTTTTTAACATTACAACTCACCTTACCCCCACCTTTTCAAGTGCCCAACCCCATGATCATTGAGCTCTCACTGTTTACCTTCATTCCCGTGGCACGTTCAAACACTTGCACAACATCGTCCAATACTTTCATAGACATCCTTTCACGAACCAGAACAGCCATATCTTCTACATAACCAATTAATCCTGTAGGTCACAGGACTTACGTAAGGTGGGTGAATTGGTGGAACGTTTCGGAAGGGCAACAGGGATGACGGTTAATAGGGAAAAGTCTATGCTTATGAGGGTGGGGGATGGCGTGGGTGGGGCTCTAGGACAGGAAGAAGGCTGGCCCCTGGTGTGTCAAATTAAGGTGTGTGGGGTTGTTCATATGGGAAACCTTCAGGAGGCGAGGGAGGTGAATTCGAGAGAAGCTGTGGATAGGGTTCTGGGTAGATTGGCGGGATTGCGTACAGGAGGACTGACGTTACATCAGCGTGCTATTGTGGTGAATGTGCTTTTGTATGGTAAGCTGTGGCATGTGGTAGGTATATATCCATTGAATCCGTGCGATGAGAAGCGTCTGTTGAAGCGTGTATATCGATATATTTGGGGTTCGGGATGTGACTGGTTATCGATAGATGTTGTGTGTCTTCCGGCATGCCGGGGAGGTCTGGGGTTAATGGCGTTGCATCAAAGGATGTTGGACATGTATGTTAAACACAGTTATTTGAGGGAGGGTAGGGTTGCAGGCACAGGTTTGGCATGGGTTCGAAGGGATTTGGAGCGTTGGATGAGGGGTAGAGATGTCCAGATGTGTGAGGGAATGTTGAGGTTATTAATTTATGCACGGGACCCACGCAGGGTCAAGATAGGAAGACTGGCTCAGGTGGGTGGTAGGGAGGTGGTTGCTAAGGTGGAAGGTATATATCCGATGTATGCGTGGAGTGATATATGGGGCCGTTTAAAAGGGTTACGATTGAAGGCAATGATATGGGAGGTAATGTTTAAATTTCTCCACAATATATTACCGTCTGGAGAAGTGTTGGCAAATAGGCGTGTGCAGGAGGGTGGGGAGTGTTGTGTGTGTGGGGACATTGACACTGTCTTTCATGCGGTATTTTTTTGTGCTAGGCTGGAACCAGTGAGGGAGTGGTTTAGTAGGGTTTTACGTATGGTGGGATTAGCGTTTTAAGAGCGTTAAGTTTAGATGTGGGGGTGGGGGGTGGGGTTGCCGGTACAGAACGCAATGGGTTATCTAGTCACGGACTTTGTGTATACGTCATGGGTTTACAGACATGTGTCAGTAAGGGAGAGAATCAGGGCACTGGCAGCGATATTTTATGGGACGCAACGGAGGAATAAGGACATCACTGGGAGCAGGTGGCATTTAACCTTTTCGGAGGGATATCGTAGCTTCCGCGTCAGGGACTTATGGGCGTTGCAATCTTAAGGGGTGAAATGAGGCTGGCTTCTCGAGGTATGCGTGGGCGTGAGTGATGTTTTTGATAAGTAAAGGTGTGGTGTACGGTGTAATAGTTGTTCGGTAAACTTGGTTAGCTGTAATGATATAATAATTAGTTATATCCAGTTATTTTGTAATAATGAATATTTCAATGTGAGTATGTTGTGACTTTTCTCCTTCACTGCATAAAACTTTTAAGGAGACACATTACAACTTCATTATTTTAAATATGTCTGGATTTCTCCTAATATAAATACTTAACCATTCTGTGGAATCTGCTGTGAGTAATTCGTCTGTGATCAAAAGGTTCCAAGATTATACATATGCTGTATAAATTTTGTAGTTGTTGATGATTTATGTGATCGTGTAATTTGTATAATGTTTATTTTTGTTATGGAGTAATGTTTTATAATAAATGATAGTTTGTTTTTAAGTAAAATCTCATAAACAGTTGCATATCTATATAAAAGTTACATAAACTAATGTTTGATCACTGCTGTGATCATTAAGTGTGCGAATGATGTGGATGTATTTATAGATGGGTTTTAATGGGGGGCGGCTCCCCCCCAACAGTTTTGTGTGTATGTGTCAGATATTTTATCATTTGATATAATGTGTGGATCAGTGCATGGTATGTATGTCTTTTGAGTGTTTGTTGCACATTTCTATTTTGTATTAGGTTTCAAATTTTTCTTCTGCACTTGTGGTATGATTCTAAGTAATCTTGTACAGATCCTATATTGTGGTGTTATTTAATATTTTATACAACATTGTAATTTATAATGTTTTAAATAAAATATAAAAAAAAAAATCCCGGCCAAAGCATCCCTCCCTCAACCCCAGCCTCACCCCGGGTACTGACGGTATGTTCAACCATTCTATAAAAGGGGTCCTGAAAACACGCAAATAAGATCTGTGACATGGGACACCCCTGCCTGAGACCTCTACCCATCGCAAATTCCCTCCCCATACACCCATTTATTTGTACCCTCATTTTTGCTCCTCAATATTTACCCAATCAACTATTTCTTCCCCATAACCTTGTCTCCTAAGTATAACCTGCAGTGTGCGCCTTTCCACTATCATAGGCTGTCTGCCAGTCCAAAGCCAGCAAAACCGCCCCCTTTCCTCTCCTTTTGACTCCACAAAACTTCTTAGATCCCGTGTCCTTCAATCATCGACCTTCCCGGCTACCCAAACTGCGATTTCGAAACGACCCTCTCCACTACACATTTAACCCTATTACCTAAATTTTTTGCAAAAACCTTATAGTCCGCACATAGCAACGATATTGCCCGATACTCCCGAAGGGTGGGCTGCCCCTTACCTTTCGGGACCAGCACCACAACTGTTGTAGTCTGCTTATTTCCCAACTTACCCTTCTTCTTCATACAATTAAATAACCTAACCATGAAATTTGCTATCAACACCCAATGCTGTAAATAAAATTCCACCGGTAGACCATCAATACCCGGGGCTTTACCCTTCCTCATGCCCTGTAAAGCAATCTCTATTTCCTCTGCAGTAATAACCCCACCCAAAGCCGTCCTATCACTATTACCTAAATTGCACGTTGCATATGTACACACCCTGTCTAACTCCACATCATCCACATCCCCACTTGTCCAGTACTTTTCATACCACATATCCGCATATGCACTCATACCCTTCTTATTTCGTATCTCCTGCCCTGCTCTATAGATCCCCATCGCCTCATTTACCTCTAATCTCGGGATAGCCGTCAGCGCCTGCCTTTGCGTTTGATGTCGCAACACACACGCTGACGGTTTGTCCCCCTCCCTGCTCGCATCCTTACCGCTTGAAACCGATCATTTTGCAACGTTCGCAATCTCTCTTTTATGTCTTCTATTTCGTCCATGGGAAAAACACCACCAACCATCTCCTGCCCATAACAACCTCTTAATCGTTCCTCTAAATAATTCACAAGCCCATATTTTAAATTGTTTATACGTTTACCCTCCCTCACATAATACTTTCTTATCCTTTCTTTGGCCACAAAATCCCACCATGTTACAATGTCATCCACCTCCTGAGCTTCCTTGTAAAGCTCTTTCCATAGAATAGAAAAACCCTCCAAACCTTCTTTATCACTCAACACACCAATGTTCAATTTCCAATAAGTCCTATACATTTCCGCCATCTCCTCCCACCCTACTTCCACCACTACAGCTCTATGATCTGACAGCCGCCTCAACGGTATTAAAAGATTTCACAACAACCCCTTGAGAAAGATACACTATCTAACCTCGCTGCGTATCCCCTCCTAACAAAAGTATGTTCTGTTTACCCCCCCCAAACGCATCACGTAACCTAACGTCCCTCATCAAATCCCTGAGAGTTACAGACATATGTCCTGCCCCTTTTGGTTCTACGTCAGCAGCCCTAATAACGCAGTTCCAGTCACCCCCCACTATTGCTACTTCCGGAAGTGCACGCACAAAATAGACAAGATCCTCGCACACAAAATCCTTCCTTACCTGCATGCTATTCTCCGCAGGCGCATACACACTTACAAAAGATACACGCTTACCCATCCACGACCCATCCACACGCAACACCCTCCCCTCTCCTTTATTAAAATACCCACACCACCTTTTAAATGGGTAGTTGGCAGGGTCATTACTTTATAACCTGCTACCTCCAACACTTTACCCTCCTTGAAATTATGTTCTTGGAGGAACACAACATCCACTCTATATTTATTAAGAAACATACACAACCATTCTCTCTTTCTTCTGCTACATAAGCCATTAACATTGACAGTCATGCACCGAAGGCCTGTTAAATTTTCCACCCCTGCCTCTTCTCCTCAATATTTTCACCACTAGAATTAGTATTTCTGTAGGTTATCTTCACAATACCGTCTTTCCCCTCTCCCTTCTTCCGATGTCTCCTATCATGACCTCCCCTATCGCCACCTCTTCCCTCTCCTACCATCCCAGTCTGCTTCCCAGGCCTCTGCGCTGGCGTCAGCACATCATCTGAGTCTGACGTAGCTGCCCGTTTCCTTGTTACAATCATGTCCCCCATATCATGGTCTGGGGAAGCCTCACGGTGAACCTCAACATCCACCTTACAATGATTAATTAATCCCACTGACGTCTCTGTCACATCATGATTTCCCAAAGTCTCATATCGTTGACAAGCTGGAAGCATAACTCTCCAGCTACTTCTTGCTCAGATGTAACTCCCTCCTCAGGCGGTGACAAGGTCTTCAAAATTTCCTCCAATTCTTCCTCTATTTCCAACACTTCTTCCCGTGGTACCATCCCTGCAGAAGTCACTGGAGGAGATTCTGGGCAGGGAACTGAGGGGGGGGGGACACCCCCAGTCCTAAAAGCTTGCTCCACCATCTCACTCCACAAACGACCACGCCCTCCCTCAGGTGATTGATCCTCACCTGCCACCCGTAAGACATGGGCTGCGTCTTCTACCACAGGTTCAGGCACGCGTCTGTTCTTCTCACATGCTGCAGCTATGTGGTCATACTCACCACATAGGCGACACGTACGCCTTTGTCCGGGATATAAAACCATGACCTGTGTCCTGAATTCCTGAAGATAAACGTAAGACGGTATGGGATGTCTCAATGTCATTTTAAGGTTAAAAGTACCTTCCGGCAAACCTGCGTAGGCACCTGCTAACTACACACCATGCTGTTCAAAATGAACTGTCCCATATTTCTCGAAGACTTTTCTGATATCAGCTTCATCCGCCTCAAAGGGAACGTTACGTAACTTTATCCAGGTATAATGCCTGGATACATCACTCATTCTCACACGTACAGCAGGTGTAACATCAAGACTCACGTCCTGAAAACGAGTAACCAACGATTCATATACCGTTGCAGTGAGCAGTTTCACGAAGATTCTATGCGCTCCATTTAAAGCCACTCCATATAAGTCTCCATCTTGAATTCCATATGTCTCTCTAATGATCTTAGGTAAGAGAACCTGCGCTGAACTAGGCGAAATCGTCCCCCGAAGAAGCTCAGTACCAATAGTATTAATCCGGCGCCTATGAGAAAGCGCCATGTTGACAGCAGTAATTTTCCTGAGGTGTCAACAGAGGTGCGACAGCACCACCTCACACCACTGCAGCCAGGCAAGTGAGGAGCGTCTGGGCAGTAGGTTCAGTCAGCCCGAGAGCGAAAAGGACAATACGTTAAGGTAATCACTAACCTGAGCAGTGGAGTTTGAGATTGTGATAGCGTTATTAGTCCGTGTGGTTCAGGAGTCGTTGATTAAATTTATTAACTTTGTCAGCAGTTTGGAGGGAAGGTTCGTTTCATCTTGTCAGCGCCATACATTTCACTGGGAATTTTGTGCGAGCCCAAAATATGTGAGAGTATATTCCAGGTTTCTTTGATATATCGCCCTTTACTTCTTAGAACCGGTTTGCATAAAACAGTTGTTTAGATTTATAAAACATGGTAAGTACTGAGTACGTTTTTGCTAGTTCCTTGAAAATTAAGCCTATTCTATACTGTTATATATATATATATATATATATATATATATGTCGTGCCGAATAGGCAGAACTTGCGATCTTATAAATAGCAACGCTCATCTTGCCATATAGTGAAAATTTGTGTATGCAATAATTTCGCCAAAATCATTCTGAACCTATATTTATTGGGTTTGTTTATATAAATTATTGTAAACAAATCTAAAATATATTTAACATATATATATATATATATATATATATATATATATATATATATATATATATATATATATATATATATATATATATATATATATATATATATATATATATATATATATATATATATATATATATATATATATATATATATATATATATATGTCGTGCCGAATAGGCAGAACTTACGATCTTGGCTTAAATAGCAACGCTCATCTTGTTATATAAGAGAATGGTGTTTTTTACCCAAAGGCTGTTTAGTCTTTTGGTTTCGCATCGACACCATGCCCAGCCCTTCTAGGGTAGAGTAGGTGCCTGACCCCGAGCTTGCAGCTCGCAAGACTGTCATTCCCATTAGCCCCCTTGGGGCGGGGATGGCAGACCAGAGAGGCCTAGCTTGTGGCTAGGCCTGGGGACAGTTGGTCCCAAAGATGAGGAGGTACTTGTGCTTTCTCTCATGGGAGACTTAGGTCTCAGACACTCCCTAGACAGGGAGCTAAGGCCGGGCCACCACTTGGAAAAGGCCCGGGCCGGGAGAATATCGGCGAATCTTTAATAATAATTTTGGTTTCGACCACGTTTTGTTTTTAAGGACCAATATTTATGAAGGAAAACTCGGACACTGAAAAGAATATCATTATTGTTGCTGAATTGTCTCTACCAATCAGTGGTACTTATTTACACGAAATAATTATTCGTTAATACCTCTTCAAAGAGGCTGCATGAAACATGGTAGGTATCCATAGGAAGTTTGGATGTTGTTTACTATGAAGGTTGGGTAATGATCAGAATTTTTGTCAATGATTATGCCAGCATTTAGAGATGTTACGTTTGACCAAATGTGGTGAAGGAAAGATGCAGACGTCTAAGCAATTTGTGTGGGTTTGATGAATAACGGTATGTTTAAGGACGCAAGCTATTTGAGGTCCACCTATTTCTATGAGATTAATGTTAAAATCACTTGCAATTACTAAATGATGCTTGCTTAGCTATTTATTTTTGATTATCGTGTTTTTTTTTTGTTTTTGTTTTTTTGTAGTATTCACAATTTTCACTTCACCATTTATGCACTGCATTTCATTGGAGGTTAAGAGAATGGTGAAGTAACGTAAAAAGAGAACAAATTAGGGAGTGGGTGAGAAGTTATCAACAAATTTTGTTGAAAATAAGAAAAAGTTTTGGAGTGAGATTAATAAGTTGAGAAAGCCTAGGGAACGAATGGATTTGATAGTTAAAAATAGGAGAGGAGAGTTAATAAATGGAGAGGTAAAGGTATCGGGAAGGTGGAGGGAATATTTTGAGGAACTGTTAAATGAGGAGGACAGGGAAGCTGTTACTTCGTGTACAGGACAAGGAGAAATAACATCTTGTAGGAGTGTGGAAGAGACAGTCGTAAGTGTAGGAAAAGTGCGCGAGGCAGTGGATAGAATGAAAGGGGTTAAAGCAGCTGGAATTGATGGGATAAAGATAGAAATGTTAAAAGCAGGTGAGAATATAGTTTTGGAGTGGTTAGTGCTTTTATTTAATAAATGTGTGGAAGAGGGTAAGGTACATAGGGACTGGCAAAGAGCATGCAAAATAGAGTGTAAAAATTATAGGGATGTAAGTCAGTTGAGCATCCTTGGTAAAGTGAATGGTAGAGTTAATATTTAAAGAATTAAGAGTAAGATGGAGAGCAGGATAGCAGATGAACAAGGAGGCCGTAGGAAGGGTAAGGGGTGTTTCTACGCCTTTGACTGCTTAACGTAAATAAAAGTCGTGACTCCTAAAGGATAAATGACCTGTCTAGTCTAAGGGCATTTATATTATTTAAAATGGAAAAAGAAACCACTTTAGGGATAGCTTGTACCTTCACATTAAATGTGGAACGTTAATTAGTCAATATTAAGTTTATTATAAGGACACAAATAAATAAATACGAAATATATAAACATTCATAAACAGGGAGGATCCATGACACACCCTCCCCTTCTGCCAGTCTGTCTACCAGCGGGCAACAGCACCATGCAAATACTCGCCCAAAACATAAACAGACCTGTGCACACTAGGGCCTTGCAGGTAAACATGAGAGCACTTAAAACAATAAAATAAGCGAGGGTATAAACATACTAAACAAAAAAATCACCCCCACCCACTTACACCAACGCCCAACCATGACTTCTTGCCCCCGCAGCTCTTCTCGTACTGACACACACCTCTCCTGCTGCTGTCCTGCTCCTGGTTACTCTGACTGACGAGGAATAACACGCGTCCGGTTTCAGAACAAATCCCAGAAACTGACATTATATATGGAGCGTTTTTTTATACAACATTCTCTACAATACACTGCGTAATACCCCCTGTCCTAGACCACCGGTCTCACTCAGCTAGCTGGATCCAGTCGGTTGCAGCTAGTCAAGGAAAAAATGGGAAATTCAACCTTAGGTCTGAGGAAACACAAAATTCTCCAGAAATAAGAAAACTGCATCAAACACTGTCTTGGTGCAATTTACTTGTATATAGAAAAACACAATAAAATTTATCACCTTAAAGTTTATCTCTACAATTAGCACTGTTAATCCGCAGACGTGTGAAACTCGTTTGATGTAAAAATGATCAGGTTTTACGCCAGATGAGTCCACAGTGATGCTTTACTGTTGTACTCTTAAACATAAAGAGGAAAATACACCATTACTACTTAGTGTTGGCCAAACACCTACGTTGATGCATTTTCTATACATTACATAAAATTAGAGAGCTGACTGAGTTACCTCTGTACATAAAAGGTATACACAATAATAAGGAAACTTATTATGAATTGAGAGAGTCTCTTTTTAAATAGCATAGTGTCCATAATCACACAACTCTGCTTGCAAAAGCAAGCTCTTTATGTAAACAATATCTCTACATTAATGACATGATTATTATAAATTGAGAAACTCTGTAAAAAACATTAGCGTCCATTATCGCAAATCTCTGCTTTTAAACGTGAAATAAGCACTTCATAAAAATATATAAACAAAGTCTCCAGAAACACTGCAAAAAATTGTTGTACATACTACAAATAGAAAATTACATTGCTGCGTCTCACAGCAATATGCAATAAGCGAAATTGGCTATGCAAAACACACCACTGAGAGAAATTGGAGAACACAGGAGAGAAAATTACCAGACTTCAAAACTGGGTAGTTTAGATACATATAAATTTTGTCGATAGGAATGTGACCTTGAAAAACACACTGGAGACATCACCATCGACCCCTCAACAGGTGGGCCTCCCAGGTCTTCACCTACACTGTCATTCCAAGGAATCCTGGAGTCACCCCATTTGGTGATCTCCCCCCCAAGAAAAGGTGGATCCTGGAGAAACACAAAACACAGGATCCCTATTCATGAGCCAAAAATGGTGAGTCATCCGCCAACATGGTACCACTACCTTTGATCCAACAGTCCATACACCATCACACAGGTGAAAGCATCACCTCCCACAATTTATGTTAGTGCTTTGAATTATTAATTTGTAAGTAAATTATCTGCAGGAGGTTTACAGGACATTACCTGAATTATTACCTGCAAGTAGCAAAAAAAGGCACAATACCGTGACTGGAACGATACACAAATAACCCACACATAGACGATGACATTTCGGTCCGACTTGGACCATTTACATTGTAAAATGCTCCTAACTTCAGAACACCCGTGACTTAACCTGATTCCTCCTTTTTTTCTTCTTCTCCCTCTTCCCCTTTCCTCTTTCCTTTTTCTCCTTTGGGTTGTTTTTCTTCTGCCTTGTGTATTTGTTCCTTCTCTCTTTATTTATTTATTTTCCCCCTCTGTGTTCTTGCTCTTACCCGCTGTGGGCACCTAGCTCCCTTGCAGCGTTCCTTTTTCTTAGTATTTGACTGGCTGCTCCTCCTTCCTCCCCTACCACTACCTTCCACCTCCACTATTTCTACTACTACTACTACTATCACCTCCTGCCTATATATATCCTCTCCCTCTCTCCTTTTCGTTAGTGTGGCTTTGTAAATGGTCCAAGACGTACTGAAACGTCGTCGTAAGCTCCTCTCTGATATGTGCGGGTTATTTGTGTACCTGCAAGTAATTTGGGTGAGGCAAGTGGGACTTAGTCACAGCAGGTCACCAAACTGTCACTCCCTCGAAGCCCACTCCCTACCACTCACAAAAAGCTAGACCTGACATTAAATTAATAATTATAATATTAAAACTCTGGTAAATTAAAGTGGTCTGGACTGTATAGGATTAGGGTTGCTGGGTACACAGAAAATAATTACAGAGACTAGGGAAAGTTTTCTCCTAACCATATCATTAGAAGAATAAATTTTATGCACATTAACTTACCTGTTGTCACAAGAAGACAATGATGATACAACACACCCTAACCTTACCCTAGTAGCTAGAATTTATGATGGCCAAAGAAAAAACTACTGTACATTGCCCGAAATGCCTCAGCATGATAGTGGCTATCTTTGTACTTAGCAAACCAAAACTGTAATTGCACATTGTAACCTTTACAAAGAAATAAACTTATTATTATCATTATTATTGTTATTAATGGGTAATGTCACTTAGCTGAGGTGTGCTCCTGGGAGAACTGGTGTCCTCTATTTTTCCGTTCTGGTCGCCGAATTGTACGGGTTTTCCACACTGTTTATCCCAATTCATCAAGAGGGGACATCAACGAGGGTTTCTATTACAAATTCAGGCCGAAAACCCCCAACTGACTTTGGAGAACGCCTGATTACATTGCACAATTCATTCCAGTGTTCAAACATTAAATTTAATATGGTTTCTCTCCCCAGCGTCACTCTGCAGCTTTTTCACCCCCCCCTTTACTTAAAATTTCTCGAAAGGTCCAAAACAGCTTCACATTTTATTACGTTTTATTATGTTCTACATTTAGGAAATTATGTAAAAAAAATCCACAGTTAGCATACCTTACCTAGGCATGTACTGATGTGACTACCACAAAAAAAACACACGCCCTCTTTGGAAATCTGATACCCACACCCCCTCCACCAGTTCACCGAGATTCAGTCCACTAGGTGGTCGGAAAGCCATCTACTCACCCACTGCAGAACGAGAGCAGATAAATGTCTACGTTACATTATGTACAGTATACACGAGAAAATACATGAGCAATCACAATCTCTATCCTCTTCACATAACGAATTACCGAAGTGAGCATTTGAGTGTGGTTCCTCGGCACGTGAAGGAAATGTAGGACTGTGATCGCTATTAAGAAAAAAATCTGTACAATCGAAACAAAACAAGAGCCTCCTTTTCTGATGGGACATAAATTCTCCGGCGACATTTAAGTTGAGTGGCAGTAATTATCCTGCACCACTAAAACCAACAAAACTGGCGTCTACTTGCAGAGAAATGGCAGTGCAACATTGAAAATAGTCATTACAGGAGCAGCAACAGTATTGTTAGTTTGCAAACAGGCTGTGTAAATCAATTACACATTACATTTAAAGTTATACAAAAATTTAAAGTACTTGTGGAGTACAGTCTCAAAAATAGATATATAATTGTCACACTGGGTCATAGACCTCAAATAACCCAGCCACATACTCCAACTTTGGTATCTAGTACTTCATTGAAACTATTCATAAGAGGAAACCTTTCAGTCGTACCATGCACGACTAATCAGAGTGTTCCCAGGAGCCGGATCCAGTACCAACACCTCCTCTCTGACCTGCAGAGTATATGTAGCACCACCACACGGCCCCAAGTCATCCTGGTCAGACTGGTTCACTGGTGCCGTCCACCTCATCTTAGCCAGTCTCTGAAACTGAGAAAAATCTCCAAGGGGGAAGCTTCCCCGCGCAGGACTGGGATGAGAGGAATACCCTCATCCCAGTCCTTCTGGTACTGGGTACAACAAACATGTATCGTCCTGAGAGACTGTTGAAACCACTCTACTTGACTCTGAGTGACAGACACTGGTAGACTGTTTCTTATTTATGTCTCTCAAAACTACATGACATTTTTATAAAATTTGACTTCTGGTTGGCTTGTGCAAAGCCTAAATGACAAAAATATTTCACCAGAAATCTCAAAACCACACAAAAAAAATTGTTAAGAAGGGGTAGGAACTCTGGTAACCTGGTAGAAAGATAAGTGATTGGTAAACATTTATTATCCAGTTCTTCTTCTCAATACTGAAATATCCTCCACTGAGAATCTGTAAAAAATTCAGAACCTTATCCTCAAATGGCTCTGACATGACTGCTTGTTCATATACTCTAAAATAAACATTTGCTAAATTTGGGAACCACTTCCTCTGTAACAGCTGCCAACTGAATAGCCTTCAGGGAGTCACCACATCCCTGGACCTCAACCAACTACTTCAGAGTCAGGGTATCCACTCCCATGCCAGCACCAAGGCCCCCCTATCCCCACAACCGGGTTTTACCTGGGCCGGTTCATCACTGCCCAGAGTCTCCTGCAGGTCAGACTCAATGAACAGACTCCTCAGCCCCAACTGTCACCACAGCCAGTAGAAAGATCAAGGTGAAGTACGGAAATTCTTCCTTCTCACCTGGCTAGACATAGTACACAATTAAAATTTTTCAGCCACACAGTAGCTTTAGTTTTCACCTTGAAACTTTACCAATCAGGGTCCCTCCAAACCAAGCATTCCTTACTTTTGAGGAGACCCAAAACATTATTCCCTAGTAGTAGGTCAACACCTGGAAAAGGCAAATCTTCTGTAATACCTACAGGCAGGTACCCAGACTGGTAAACAGACTCCACCCACAATCTATGTACAGGAGTCCTAACAGTGGTTCCTGAAATCCCTTTAAAATATAATATCTTTTCCACTGTATCTTCTGACACTGGTAATACATCTCAGCACGGTAACAAGAATGTGCTACACCAGTCCCTTCTACCCTACCGCCATTTTGGTGCAAAACCACTGTGGACATACTTGAAAAAAACCCATCCGAGGGTCTAAAACAGCTGAACTTCCTATTGTACTCAGGGGTAAGACTGCAATACAAGCTCGTGCATGTAACTTGAGAGTCCTGTGCAGCAGTCTGGTCCTTAAGCATCTCTCTGCAATACTGCTGTAAATGACCCTTCTCATTACAGTTAGTACAATTATAAACTTTAAAGGCACCATGCCCACCTGAAACTGACTAACCACTTCCTTGAGCAGGAAGCTGAGAAGTTGACTTAAATAATCCCTGGGAACCAGGATTCTGGTAGTTAGTAAGCTAAAAAAAAAAACCTTTGGATTATGAGGCTGGAAAAAAAATTTGGCTTCAACCTGTGAAATTCCTTACTCCTCCTAACTGGTGGAGAAAAATTATTAACATTGCCTGGGTGATAACTACTTCCAACTTTTTGGTTGGCTAAAAACCTTTCACCCAACTCTAAAGCATGGTTAAAATCATTAAAATTCTTTTCCTCAAGATATGCCTTAAGGTCAGAAGGTACACTGTTCAAAAGATCCTCTAGTAAAATTAAAGTCAATACACGTTCATAATCGCCTTACAACATCCTTGCAGCTACACCATTTCGTCAGCAGCGACATAATCTTCTTTCCTACTCCACCAAGGATTGTCCTTTCTGAAACTTTAAGCCTCTAAACTTCTGCCTATACTTCTCTGGCAATATCTGATAAGCAACATCCTTAATCATCTCATAATCTGAAAATTCATGTTCATTTAGAGAGTTAATAGTTGGTAATCCTTTACCAATTAACTGGGTTCTTGCTAATGTTGCCCAGTTACTATCTGGTCACTTTGGGGATTTTACTATTTTTTCACACAGTGTGAAAAAGTTATCAGGATCTTTTTCCCCCCAAAATGGGACGAACTTTATAGCTTGTTCCAAATTAAATATGTCTACCCTGTTAACTGTTCCATTATGTGAAGCAGCAAACACTCTCTCTTTACCTCTAAAGATTTGTAACTCTTCCTCTTCCAGTATTTCAAAACAAATCCCGGAAACTGACATTATATATGGAGCGTTTTTTATATACAATGTTCTCTACAAAATACTGCGTAATAGGTGTGTAGACTATGTGTTTACAATGAAGCATATAGGCGAACAGTATGTAGATAAGGGTAAAGAGGTTTTTGTTGCATTTGTGGGTTTGGAAAAGGCGGATGATAAGGTATATAGTGGAACTATGTGGCAGATGTTGAAATTGTTTGGAATAGGAGGTAGGTTACTACAAGCAGTGAAGAGTTTTTACGAGGATAGTGAGGCTCAGGTTAGAGTATGTAGGAGAGAGGGAGATCATTTCCCAGTAAAAGTAGGTCTTAGACAGGGATGTGTGATGTCACCATGGTTGTTTTCTATATTTATAGATGGAGTAGTAAGAGAAGTGAATACTCGGGTGTCAGCAAGGGGTGTAGTGTTAAAAGATGAAGAATCTAACACATAGTGGGAGTTGTCACAGTTGCTCATTGCTGATGACACTGCTTTTGGGAGATTCTGAAGAGAAGTTGCAGAGGCTTGTGGACGAGTTTGGAAGGGTATGTAAAAGAAGGAAATTGAATATGAATATAGGAAAGAGTAAGGTGATGAGGATAACAAAAAATTTAGGTAACGAGAGACTGGATATCAGATAGGAGGAAGAGGGTATGGAGGAAGTGAATGTAGTCAGATATTTGGGAGTGGACGTGTCAGCAGATGTATCTATGAAAGATGAGGTAAATCGTAGAATTGACGAGGGAGAAGAGATTAGTGGTGCACTTAGGAGTCTGTGGAGAAATAGAACATTTTCCATGGAAGCTAAGAGAGGAATGTATGAGAGTATAGTTATGCCAACGCTCTTATATGAGTGCGAAGCATGAGTGGTGAATGGTGCAACAAGGATAAGGCTGGAGGCAGTGGAGATGTCATGTCTGAGGGCAATGTGTGGAGTGAGTATAATGCAGTGAATCGATAGTTTGGAAACTAGGAGGAGGTGCGCGATTACCAAAACTATTATCCAGAGGGCTGAGGAGGGGTTGTTGAGGTGGTTCAGACACATAGAAATGATAGAACGAAATAGAATGACTTCGAGAGTGTATAAATCTGTAGTGGAGAGAAGGTGGGGTAGGGGGTCGGCCTAGGAAAGTTTGGAGGAAGGCGGGCCAAGCAGGTTTTGTGTGCGAGGGGCTTGGACTTCCATCAAGCATGGATGAGCGTGTTAGGAACGAATGGAGACAAATTATTTTTAGGCCTCGACGTGCTGTTGGAGTGTGAGCAAAGTAACATTTATGAAGGGATTCAGGGAAATCAGCAGGCAGGACTTGATTCCTTGAGATGGGAAGTACAGTGTCTGCACTCTGAAGGAGGAGTGATAATGTTGCAGTTTTATAACTGAAGTGTAAGTGCGCCTCGAGCAAGACAGTGATGGAGACAGTGATGGTGAAAGTTTTCCTTTTTCATGCCACCCTGCCTTCATAGGAAACAGCCGATGTGTTACTAAATAAATAAAAAAAAAATCTCATTGGAATAGTATATTGCAATGTTACCTCCATTATGATGTGATCTGTAGTAATGTAGTAATGTTATAAATATATATTGTGCAATATTTTAACCAGGTTTCAGTGAGAACGATTAAGGTTAATTTAACATGTAGTGAGTTAAGGAGGGTTGTGATGTCATCATAATGTTTACTGAGAGATCTAGCACTGCAATTGAAAATTGAGGTAGGATGACCCGAGAAAGAAGAAACACTTACACCATCAGTCATCCCATCACCGTCTTGCCAGAGAGGCGGCGATATTACATCCTGCAACATCCCCGCTACTGTATAGTAATACCTTGTATAACGCGGTTTTGAACAGCGCAGTTTTGCTATAGCAAGGTTTAGAATTTTAAAGTTTTTAAAAATTTAATTATTTTTAACAGTTGTGCTGTAGTGAACTGCATTTGTTGTATTACGTGCTAGTAATACTTATCGTAACTTCCTCACTTCTTAATCTCCAAACTAATTCTCTGCATAATATTGTTACAAAACTCGTCTCCTTAACCTTCTCCAATGGTATGGGAGAGTGTTAAGGTAACATTCTTGTTAAGCAGATGGCCTGTTTACGGTTTTGTAACAATAACTTCTAATAATAATTCAGGATTACAAAACAAGTAACTAAAACTTAGAATATCTACTAGTAGAGTTTTAGCTTAATATATGATTATATAATGTTAGGATTGACATAAAACAAGGAGTTTATCTCACGCTTCTCTTGGTACGTACCAGTATACTGATATGGATAAATCGACCTCATATCAACCTCATCTGATCGATCTTTGTACTAACTTCAATTATATTCCATCATAAGGCAACCTACAATGGTTACTAAGACTTAGCTGAACTATTACTTCAGAGTATACAAGAACTCGTAAGTGACAGACTTAGTCTCATTTCCATCCAGCATGACTTAGAATATCTTAGACCACAAATTAACATACAAAGGCCGACACGGCTCAAGTGAACGATTAATTCACCCGAGTATAAATAACTCGAAAGAGACAAACTTTAGAAAAGGAAGTCAACTATGAAAGGAAAACGATCACCAGAGAGAATTAAGGGGGATATGATCGAGGTGTATAAATGGAAAACAGGAATAAATAATGGGGATGTAAATAGTGTGCTGAAAATTTCCAGCCAAGACAGGACTCGCAGCAATGGTTTCAAGTTGCAAAAATTCAGATTTAGGAAGGATATAGGAAAACACTGGTTTGGTAATAGAGTTGTGGATGAGTGGAACAAACTCCCGAGTACAGTTATTGAGGCTAAAACGTTTTGAAGTTTTAAAAATAGGTTAGATAAATGCATGAGTGGGTGTGAGTTGGACCTGACTAGCTTGTGCTGCTGGGTCTGGTGCCGTGCTCTCTTCTTGATTGGAGGTGACCAGACTGGGTGGGTCATTGGGCTAATCCGGGAAGGGGAGACATGGACATGCTCCGCATGGATCAGTAGGCCTGTTGCAGTGTTCCTTCTTTCTTTTGTTCTTATGAGAGGTCAATGAGTAACTGAGTGAGGTATGCTCCCTTGGCTATGCAATCCCAGACTGGAAGTGAGAGTGCTAGTCAGAGTGAGTGTGGAGAACCTACTCAGAGCAAGTGCGGTGAACCTACTGACTGTACCAGTGAGCGGTAAGCTGACGTCAGGTTGGATCACGTGACTTGGCGGAAGGCAGGCCAGTACCTGAACTAGTAACTGGCGCTCCAACTAGTAAGAACATAAGAAAGAAGGAACACTGCAGCAGGCACTATTATGAACACCTAACAATATAATATAACAATATTACCATTAACACACACACACACACACACACACACACACACACACACACAGAGTATAAATGCCAACCAGCACGGATTCACGGAAGGCAAATCCTGTGTCACAAACCTTCTGGAGTTTTATGATAAAATAACAGAAGTAAGACAAGAGAGAGAGGGGTGGGTTGATTGCATCTTCTTGGACTGCAAGAAGGCCTTTGACACAGTTCCTCACAAGAGATTAGTGCAGAAGCTAGAGCATCAGGCGCATATAACAGGAAGGGCACTGCAATGGATCAGAGAATACCTGACAGGGAGGCAACAACGAGTCATGGTACGTAATGATGTATCACAGTGGGCACCTGTGACGAGCGGGGTCCCACAGGGGTCGGTCCTAGGACCAGTGCTATTTTTGGTATATGTGAACGACATGACGGAAGGGTTAGACTCAGAAGTGTCCCTGTTTGCAGATGATGTGAAGTTAATGAGGAGAATTAAATCTGATGAGGACCAGGCAGGACTTCAAAGAGACCTGGACAGACTGGACACCTGGTCCAGCAAATGGCTTCTCGAATTTAATCCTGCCAAATGCAAAGTCATGAAGATAGGGGAAGGGCACAGAAGACCACAGACAGAGTATAGGCTAGGTGGCCAAAGACTGCAAACCTCACTCAAGGAGAAAGATCTTGGGGTGAGTATAACACCGAGCATGTCTCCGGAAGCACACATCAATCAGATAACTGCTGCAGCATATGGGCGCCTGGCAAACCTGAGAACAGCATTCCGATACCTTAGTAAGGAGT
Source organism: Cherax quadricarinatus (assembly GCF_038502225.1). Classification (NCBI taxonomy): domain Eukaryota; kingdom Metazoa; phylum Arthropoda; class Malacostraca; order Decapoda; family Parastacidae; genus Cherax; species Cherax quadricarinatus. The sequence continues at coordinate 33,518,953 of NC_091328.1, forward strand.
CATTCAAGACACTGTACACCGTGTATGTCAGGCTCATACTGGAGTATGCAGCACCTGTTTGGAACCCGCACTTGATAAAGCACGTCAAGAAACTAGAGAAAGTACAAAGGTTTGCAACAAGGTTAGTTCCAGAGCTAAGGGGAATGTCCTATGAAGAAAGATTAAGGGAAATCGGCCTGACGACACTGGAGGACAGGAGGGTCAGGGGAGACATGATAACGACATATAAAATACTGCGTGGAATAGACAAGGTGGACAAGGACAGGATGTTCCAGGGAGGGGACACAGAAACAAGAGGCCACAATTGGAAGTTGAAGACACAAATGAGTCAGAGAGATAGTAGGAAGTATTTCTTCAGTCATAGAGTTGTAAGGCAGTGGAATAGCCTAGAAAATGACGTAGTGGAGGCAGGAACCATACACAGTTTTAAGACGAGGTTTGATAAAGCTCATGGAGCGGGGAGAGAGAGGGCCTAGTAGCAACCGGTGAAGAGGCGGGGCCAGGAGCTAGGACTCGACCCCTGCAACCACAAATAGGTGAGTACACACACACACACATATATATATATATACATATATATATATATATATATATATATATATATATATATATATATATATATATATATATATATATATAATAATAATAATAATAATAATAATAATAATAATAATAATAATAATAACAAGGAGCACATCCTAGTATAAAATATATTGGGTATGGCCATACTCGTAACAATATTCACACCACACACTGCCCTCCGACACAACATTCTCGCTGCCACCAACCTCCTGCTCGCTGCTACGTTTATGAGTGCTTTATACCCATAAAATGTGGTGGCATCAATATACTCTGATACATTTCCCTTTTTGCCTCCATTGATGACGTTCTTGTAAGTATTAAAGATTGCTTGAGCTCAGTTATTTGTGTATTATTTGCGGTCTTGGTTAGCTGTCTACTGATTACTGTAGAGATCTGAGAGGAAGGTGAGGTCGACATCTGTTAACATTCATGTTTAACACTTATTGTAAATAATGGCGGTGTCTTTAATAAAATCTAGGAAGTCTTATGATACAATATAAGTAAAATAATTGCTGTATGAAAAGTTACTAGATTTTGAAGAGTAAAAAATATTTATACTGAAAATTGTAATGGAACTTGTAGTTAAGAACTGTGTACATTATAAAGACAATAAATACTTGACGTAGTAGGTAGAAAATGTCGAGTTGCAAAATATAGTTAAAAATGTAGTGAAATACTAAGAAAAAAGAGGTGATTTACTTGTTAAAATAGAAAGAATATAATCTGGTCTACAAAGAGAATATAAATTAGTTACAATATTAACATAGTTACAAGGTGTTGTAAAACTTTGTAAAAATATGAATTAACAAAATATGACCAAATTACCGGGTATTAATAAAGACATGTATTAACTGGGTAAAAAGTGCCAAGAACAGTATGGAAGGTAAATACAAAATGGAGAGTTTTAAAAGTAATATAACAACAGTAAAGAAGAATTCTAAAAAAAAAAATAGTGAAACAATACATAAGCTAAGAATAAAATGTAGATGTATTCGGTAACGAATAATAAGACATAAAAATGCAAGGAACAGTGTAAGAGATAACTATAAGATGCAGAGTAATGCAAACAATAATGAACAATAAAGAACAATGTATAAGTTAACAATAAAATTTAGAGTTATTCAATACAGTAATAATTTAATTTCAAAATCCGGTGTGTTAGTCTGTAGTGAAGAACATAATGTAAGTGAATTACAAGGTGTGCAGTAGTATAGAAGAAAATATGAATAACTAGTTAAGAAATGCAATACAAGTGTACATTTTAATTTTTTAAAGGGGGGGGGGAGGTAGACAAGTAAGCCAGCGGAAGGCCTCAGTCAGATGACTAAAAGCTCCATTGGCGGGTTATCATATGACTAAGACCCACGTCAGAAAACATTTGTCCTGATTCCTGACAAATCTTACCTAAGAAATGCAAGAAATAATCTATAAGGTACGAACAAAATATAGTTATTCAGTAATGGATAATTGTGAAAAAAATGCAAGGAACACTAAGAGACCTGGTTATGGACCCCTTTGTCACGGACCCCCTGGTCACGGACCCCCTGGTCACGGACCCCCTGGTCACGGACCCCCTGGTCCCGGCCACTCTGGTCCATGACCAGGCCTCTAAGAGTTCGGGGGTAAACGCCTTGGGGACATTGACCCCTGAAACCTCCTCCAGGTATACTCCAGGTATAAGTTAATTACTGAAAGTTAATTTCTGAAATAGAAAATTTGAAACCATGTGAGTGGCCCAGGTGGCTGTACGACTTACTGGTAGCTGGAGGACACAGCCATCGAGTGTCCCAGCTGGCTGTACGACTTACTGGTAGCTGGAGGACACAGCCATCGACGTGTACCTTCAATTTGTACAAAATCAGGAAAAAAGTTATTATTAACTTGAATACCAAAATGTCTTCCTAAGAGACAGTTTTTAAGGAAAAATGGTACTGTGACTTGGAGTCCTAATGGTCTTGGGGGTAATGTTGAAACATCAGGTGCTCATTCGTGAAACTGAATGAGCACAACGGGAAGGCTAACAGGAAAGATATTTCTGAATAGGTTTGCCCAGAATCCGTGTGATGGCGAGTATATCTGTTGAGAGGTGTGAGTTAACATGACGATGTGATAGTTCATCTGTACAACAAGCTGATGGAGGGCGAGAAAAAGGAGTATAGTTTGCCTTATCATAAACCATACCACGGGAGGGGATGAAACCCTCGGTCACAGCCGTAAAAGTCCAGACCGACGAGTTATCCGCGGGTTCAAGCCCAACCCGTTTCATGGTTTGTTTGCAATCGTGTCACTACGATTTCGTGAGTTATCATCATAATATGAATCTCTTACAAATTTGTTAAGAAAGTATCTAATTTATCAGTTCCTCGATGTGTTTAAAATTTACTGAAGTGCGAGTATATTGTTTTGTTGAGGATTATCTCTGTGCATCTTCTTCTTTATGATCTGCCGGTACTCTCCCGGCCCGGGCCGGCACTCTCCCGGCCCGGGCCTTGTCCAAGTGGTGGCCCGGCCTTGGCTCCCTTTCTGGGGAGTATCTCAGACTAATGTCTGCCATGGGAGGAGGCACAAGTACCTCCTCATCTTTGAGACCAACTGTCCCCAGGCCTAGCCACAAGCTAGGCCTCTCTGGTCTGCCATCGCCTCCCCAGGGAGGCAAATGGGAATGACAGTCTTATGAGCTAAAGGCTCGGGCTCAGGCACCTACCCTACCCTAGAAGGGTTAGGCATGGTGTCCATCTCTGTGTTATTATTATTATTAAAGATTAGCCGGTATTCTCCCGGCCCGGGCCTTTTCCAAGTGGTGGCCCGGCCTTGGCTCCCTCTTTAGGGAGTGTCTGAGACCTAAGTCTCCCATGGGAGGAGGCACAAGTACCTCCTCATCTTTGGGACCAACTGTCCCCAGGCCTAGCCACAAGCTAGGCCTCTCTGGTCTGCCATCCCCGCCCTAAGGGGACAAATGGGAATGACAGTCTTATGAGCTAAAGGCTCGGGCTCAGGCACCTACCCTACCCTGGAAGGGTTAGGCATGGTGTCGATCCATCTCTGTGCCTCTTGACTCTTTGGAAATATTTTTTAAAATATTTTTATTACTTTTGTTACTAATGTTATGTTAATTTACGTGAATTTATCATAAATTTTCAGGTAAACAAAGCTGTTGGAATGTTGAAAGATATGAGTTGCTTGATCAAAGACAGAGATCTGAAGTTACAAGTAGGTACATGATTCTTCATATAGTATATACGTGGAATTGTTAAATTTTAGAATAGTTGTCCATTGAATTGTTAATTTGAAACTGTGCTGTTGACTGATGTGCAATGCTGCAAGTAATTTATATTAAGTCATTGAGTTGCAAGTTAGTTTTAGGCTGGTTTGATTAGTTGTTGGTGAAGCTGAATAACACCGCAACTATGAATAGTGAAGAAATTTAACAAGTAGACTTCTTAATTTGGGGGAAAATGTAGTTTTAATAATAGAGACGTAATAATATATAAGAAATTCAAATAAATACTGCATCTGTTTAATATATTCAGGGAAGGTGAGTGTGAGACGGGATATTTATGAATTAAAATTTTATTGAAAGAAACATTAGGATGCATAACATTCGCTCAGCATTACAAAGCAAAGGTAAAAGAGATGAGAGGGAGAGGGAGAGAGAAAGAGAGAGAGAGAGAGAGAGAGAGAGAGAGAGAGAGAGAGAGAGAGAGAGAGAGAGAGAGAGAGAGAGAGAGAGAGAGAGAGAGAGAGAGAGAGAGAGAGACTGCTTGAAAGAGTAGAGAACAGAGCAAGACGTCTCATCTCTCGCCTGGACCCATCCTGGATAGATTTGTCATTTCAGCAGAGCCTTCAACACAGGAGGGATGTGGGTGGCCTTACTGTTATGTACAAGGCCAATATTGTCAAAGTACCACACTTGGATCCACTTCGAGGAAAGCGTGAAACAAGCTTTTATGCCACAAGACGGGCAGAAAACAGCAACTTCACTCTGGCTGTACCCTTCTCCAGAACATCACTCCATCTGAGATCATATATACCCAGGATGACTCGAGTATGGAACACAGTCTTGCAGCATAATGATGTCAACGAGATAAAGTCAGTTGATCAAATGAAAATGCTGGCCCACAGATGGCTCCAACTTCATCCTATTCCCTACTTGTATGTCTCATAACAATAAAAATTCTTTCAAATGAGCTGATGTAGGTAACAGCTCTTAGCTTGCCAATAAAGTCAGGAATCCTTAACCTGTAAATAGCTTGTCAATTAAGTTAGGGATCCTTAACCTTGTCAAACCCTGTGTAAAAAGAGAGAGAGAGAGAGAGAGAGAGAGAGAGAGAGAGAGAGAGAGAGAGAGAGAGAGAGAGAGAGAGAGAGAGAGAGAGAGAGAGAGAGAGAGAGAGAGAGAGCAGAAAGGCTAGAGGAAAAGGGGTCATAGTTGATGCAGCAAACAGCATCGATTAAGAAATTATAATTCTTGCATCAGATGTAGAAGCGTCAGAGACAAGGGAAGACAAAATGCGAGTTTCAGGTCATTGTTCAAGGCGATTGAAATAAAGTTGGAATGTACTTTGATAAACAGGATAATCGCTAATGAAATATTGGAGTGACAAGAAGACGTGGTAATCCATGCAGCCTCGGAGGGACTCTTGTAAAAGTGACAAGAAGACGTGGTAATCCATGCAGCCTCAGAGGGACTCTTGTAAAAGTGACAAGAAGACGTGGTAATCCATGCAGCCTCAGAGGGACTCTTGTAAAAGTGACAAGAAGACGTGGTAATCCATGCAGCCTCGGAGGGACTCTTGTAAAAGTGACAAGAAGACGTGGTAATCCATGCAGCCTCAGAGGGACTCTTGTAAAAGTGACAAGAAGACGTGGTAATCCATGCAGCCTCAGAGGGACTCTTGTAAAAGTGACAAGAAGACGTGGTAATCCATGCAGCCTCAGAGGGACTCTTGTAAAAGTGACAAGAAGACGTGGTAATCCATGCAGCCTCGGAGGGACTCTTGTAAAAGTGACAAGAAGACGTGGTAATCCATGCAGCCTCAGAGGGACTCTTGTAAAAGTGACAAGAAGACGTGGTAATCCATGCAGCCTCAGAGGGACTCTTGTAAAAGTGACAAGAAGACGTGGTAATCCATGCAGCCTCAGAGGGACTCTTGTAAAAGTGACAAGAAGACGTGGTAATCCATGCAGCCTCGGAGGGACTCTTGTAAAAGTGACAAGAAGACGTGGTAATCCATGCAGCCTCAGAGGGACTCTTGTAAAAGTGACAAGAAGACGTGGTAATCCATGCAGCCTCAGAGGGACTCTTGTAAAAGTGACAAGAAGACGTGGTAATCCATGCAGCCTCAGAGGGACTCTTGTAAAAGTGACAAGAAGACGTGGTAATCCATGCAGCCTTAGAGGGACTCTTGTAAAAGTCAAACGAAACATGAGGATGAAACATTAAAAGAAAGTTGCTATATGCTTTACTAATAACTCTAACAGAATTAAAATAATTTTAGAGATATGCAGAACAGTGACTGGAAATGTTGATTAAAATAAAATGTTTATATTTCAAAAAGATTATCTTTGTAGGTTATTAACATACACATATCTGGAAGTGAAATATTTAGCAGTTTTACTAAATGTATTGTATGTATTTGTCAACAGTTGCAGCAAGTGATCACAAGCCTGAAACCTGTGCAGGTGTTTGACATGTGTGGCTGGTATACCCTCGGCTCCAGCTCCTTTCTCTCAGTGAGTCTCAACTTCCATTGATATTGTTCCTTTATCTCGCATAGGCCTCTGTGATTTCTAAAATCTTGTATCACAAAAACGTTTTCTGAAAAACAGTCTGGTGATACCGACGAGATGTAAAAAAAGATACGTACAGTTCAGGAAATTTATTAGAGGAAACGTTTCGCCAAGTGTGGTTTTTCAGTCCTAATAAACATATTAGGAATGATGAAGTAAAACTTGGCGAAACGTGTCCTGTAATAAATGTCTTGAACTCTACATTAAGTGTCTTTTTCCACACTGATTGTCTAATTGACTTTTGGTTTCTGTGTTTACGGACGTGTTCTTCCATTATCAAAAATTATTTATATACTTTTTAGAATGAAGACTAATTTTTTTAAATTTCTTCTGGGGTCATCGTGTCTGTCATGGTGGCTGCTCCACCACCCAGGGCCACGGTTCCAGCCCCCTGTCCATCTTTCTGTTTATTCATTTATAGTCGTTTATTTCGGCTTAATCGAGTTCATAGACTGTGTGTTTGAATGAGGTAAGGATAGACTTACTGCTAAAGTTATTAAGTCTGTGGGAAACAATACGGCTACTGACGATATATATATATATATATATATATATATATATATATATATATATATATATATATATATATATATATATATATATATATATATATATATATATATATATATAATAGTGTATCTCTTGGATCTTCTGTACCATATTATGTAATAAAATATTCCTATTAGTAAAAAAAAAATATAAAAAGATGGGGTGGTAGGGGAAGTGGAATATTCAAACGGCTTCATGAAGAAATCCAAATATTTTTCCTTGATGCCTTTTTATCCACTTCTCCGAGGCTATGGGTCCCACAATTTACACCAGAGGTGGACCCCTATATATATATATATATATATATATATATATATATATATATATATATATATATATATATATATATATATATATATATATATATATATATATATATATATTTATTTATGTAAAACAACCACTGTGAAAGAACAATGAAATTCCAAGCGCTCTCGTGAGAAGCCACGACAGCGCGTTGAATTTCACTATTCACCTGTTTGCTGTGATCTTATTGCATATATATATATATATATATATATATATATATATATATATATATATATATATATATATATATATATACATATATATATATATATATATATATATATATATATATATATATATATATATATATATATATATATATATATATATATATATATATATATATATATATATATATGCAATAAGATCACAGTAAACAGGTGATTTCAAAATATGCAAAACAACCACTCTGAAAGAATAGAGAAATTCCAAGCGCTTTCGTGACTACTCACATTATCAAGGAACTATGATAATGTGAGTAGTCACGAAAGCGATTGGAATTTCTCTATTCTTTCAGAGTGGTTGTTTTGCATATATATATATATATATATATATATATATATATATATATATATATATATATATATATATATATTATTGTAACCACGAACGAGTGGTATTGATCAATAACAACACTGCGCTAGCTAAGGATTCGAACCCATGTTGAACTGGCCTGCCTCATGGTAAGCGAGAACCACATGACGCTTTAAACCACAGGACCACCCAACCCTACAAGAATAGTGCAGCCAGCACACAGCTAGCTGTTGGGCCACCATCCGAGGGCATACGGAAGTGTGGGAGCATCTAAGCTAATTTCATTCTCATCCCTGTTTGGTGTACTAGCCTCACGAGCAGTATTTATATATTATTGTAACCACAAACGAGTGGGTGGTCCTGTGGTTTAAAGCGTCATGTGGTTCTCGCTTACCATGAGGCAGGCCAGAACAACATGGGTTCCAATCCTTTGCTAGCGCAGTGTTGTTATTGATCAATACCACTCGTTCGTGGTTACAATAATATATAAATACTGCTCGTGAGGCTAGTACACCAAACAGGGATGAGAATGAAATTAGTTTAGAAGCTCCTACACCTCCGTATGCCCTCGGATGGTGGCCCAACAGCTAGCTGTGTGCTGGCTGCGCCATTCTTGTAGGGATGGGTGGTCCTGTGGTTTACAGCGTCATGTGGTTCTCTCTTACCATGAGGTAGGCCAGTACAACATGGGCTCGAATCCTTGGCTAGTGCAGTGTAATTATTGATATATATATATATATATATATATATATATATATATATATATATATATATATATATATATATATATATATATATATATATATATATATATATGGCTCATGGGGAAAGAGTGCATCTAATTTCCTTAAGGAGCTGGGAAAAAGACTCATCAGGGTAACTAGGGATCCCAGGGCAGCTAGTTTTCTGTTCCAGCGGCTCAGTGCCGCTGTTCAAAGGGGTAATGCATGCTGCATTTTGGGCACACGCCCCAGCTCTTTGGAGCTGGATGAGATTTTCGCCTTATAATTGGTGATACATACGTAACAACATGTACCGTATATGCCACCTTTATATCAACAATGTATCTCTTAAATCTTCTGTGCCATAGTATGTAATATATATATATATATATATATATATATATATATATATATATATATATATATATATATATATATATATATATATATATATATGTCGTGCCGAATAGGCAGAATTTGCGATCTTGGCTTAAATAGCAACGCTCATCTTGCCATATAAGACAAGCGAAAAGGCTGGAGTGGGAATAACACCATCATGGTTACTGTCAGGGAGGCTGAAGTGGGAATAACTCCTCCATGGTTACTGTCAGGGAGGCTGGAGTGGGAATAACACCATCATGGTTACTGTCAGGGAGGCTGGAGTGGGAATAACACCACCATGGCTACTGTCAGGGAGGCTGGAGTGGGAATAACACCACCATGGCTACTGTCAGGGAGGCTGGAGTGGGAATAACACCACCGATGCTACTGCCAGGGAGGCTGGAGTGGGAATAACACCACCGATGCTACTGACAGGGAGGCTGGAGTGGGAATAACACCACCGATGCTACTGTCAGGGAGGCTGGAGTGGGAATAACACCACCTATGCTACTGTCAGGGAGGCTGGAGTGGGAATAACACCACCGATGCTACTGTCAGGGAGGCTGGAGTGGGAATAACACCACCGATGCTACTGTCAGGGAGGCTGGAGTGGGAATAACACCACCGATGCTACTGTCAGGGAGGCTGGAGTGGGAATAACACCACCGATGCTACTGTCAGGGAGGCTGGGAATAACACCACCGATGCTAGTGGGAATAACACCATATGCTACTGTCAGGGAGGCTGGAGTGGGAATAACACCACCGATGCTACTGTCAGGGAGGCTGGAGTGGGAATAACACCACCGATGCTACTGTCAGGGAGGCTGGAGTGGGAATAACACCACCGATGCTACTGTCAGGGAGGCTGGAGTGGGAATAACACCACCATGGCTACTGTCAGGGAGGCTGGAGTGGGAATAACACCACCATGGCTACTGTCAGGGAGGCTGGAGTGGGAATAACACCACCATGGCTACTGTCAGGGAGGCTGGAGTGGGAATAACACCACCAATGCTACTGTCAGGGAGGCTGGAGTGGGAATAACACCACCATGGCTACTGTCAGGGAGGCTGGAGTGGGAATAACACCACCGATGCTACTGTCAGGGAGGCTGGAGTGGGAATAACACCACCTATGCTACTGTCAGGGAGGCTGGAGTGGGAATAACACCACCGATGCTACTGTCAGGGAGGCTGGAGTGGGAATAACACCACCGATGCTACTGTCAGGGAGGCTGGAGTGGGAATAACACCACCGATGCTACTGTCAGGGAGGCTGGAGTGGGAATAACACCACCGATGCTACTGTCAGGGAGGCTGGAGTGGGAATAACACCACCGATGCTACTGTCAGGGAGGCTGGAGTGGGAATAACACCACCGATGCTACTGCCAGGGAGGTTGGTTGACGCTTTTGAATCCAAATCATTAATAATAATAATAATAATAATAATAATAATATCAAATAATAATAATAATAATAATAATAATAATAATAATAATAATATCAAATAATAATAATAACAAATAATAATAATAATAATAATAATAAATTAGAATGAATTATAATATATTTGCGACCACTGTCAGCCTCAGAGTTATCTCTGAGTTACCAGACCTTGCCACGTGGAGGCCAGTGGTTCGTCTTTAAGGTCCCCCCCCCTCGCCTTCCCCAGGTTCATGTGTCCAGGAATTCATCCGTGGGCCCCCGGATGTCTCCCCTTCCTCACTTCCCTAAGGTCAGCCTCGCCTCTCTTTCTCTCTCTGCCTTCCAGCCTCAGCCTTCCCCAGGTTCATGTATCCAGGAATCCATCTGTCTGCCTCCGGATGTTTTCCCTTCCTCACTTCCCTAAGGTCAGCCTCACCAACCTGTATTCTTGCCGTCCCCAGGTTCATGTATCCAGGAATCCTTCCGTCTACCGCCGGATGTCTTCCCTTCCCCACTTACCCAAGGTCAGCCTCAACTGCATGTATTCTTGCCTTGCCCAGGTTCATGTATCCAGGAATCCATCCGCTCGCTCCCGGATGTCTCCCATTTCCCACTTACCCAAGGTCAGCCTCAACTGCATGTATTCTTGCTATCCCCCGGATCATGTATCCAGGAATCCATCCGCTCGCTCCCGGATGTCTCCCCTTCCCCACTTACCCAAGGTCAGCCTCAACAATAACCTTCCTCAAGTTCATGTATCCAGGAATCCATCCGCTCGCTCCGGATGTCTTCCCTTCCCCATTTCCCTAAGGTCGGCGGTGCCTTCCCCGGATCTGTGTCTCCAGGAGTCCACTTATGTCACCTTAGTGTACTCCCTTCCCCACTTCCCCAAGGTCAGCGGTATTCTTGCCGTCCCCAGGATCATGTATCCAGGAATCCTTCCGTCTACCGCCGGATATCTTCCCTTCCCCACTTACCCAAGGTCAGCCTCAACTGCATGTATTCTTGCATTGCTCAGGTTCATGTATCCAGGAATCCATCCGCTCGCTCCGGATGTCTCCCCTTCCCCACTTACCCAAGGTCAGCCTCAACAACAACCTTCCACAAGTACATGTATCCAGGAATTCATCCGCTCGCTCCCGGATGTCTTCCCTTCCCCATTTCCCTAAGGTCGGCGGTGCCTTCCCCGGATCTGTGTCTCCAGGAGTCCACTTATGTCACCTTAGTGAAGTCCCTTCCCCACTTCCCCAAGGTCAGCGGTATTCTTGCCGTCCCCAGGATCATGTATCCAGGAATCCTTCCGTCTACCGCCGGATATCTTCCCTTCCCCACTTACCCAAGGTCAGCCTCAACTGCATGTATTCTTGCCTTGCTCAGGTTCATGTATCCAGGAATCCATCCGCTCGCTCCGGATGTCTCCCCTTCCCCACTTACCCAAGGTCAGCCTCAACAACAACCTTCCACAAGTACATGTATCCAGGAATTCATCCGCTCGCTCCCGGATGTCTTCCCTTCCCCATTTCCCTAAGGTCGGCGGTGCCTTCCTCGGATCAGTGTCTCCAGGAGTCCACTTATGTCACCTTAGTGAACTCCCTTCCCCACTTCCCCAAGGTCAGCGGTATTCTTGCCGTTCCCAGGATCATGTATCCAGGAATCCTTCCGTCTACCGCCGGATATCTTCCCTTCCCCACTTACCCAAGGTCAGCCTCAACTGCATGTATTCTTGCCTTGCTCAGGTTCATGTATCCAGGAATCCATCCGCTCGCTCCGGATGTCTCCCCTTCCCCACTTACCTAAGGTCAGCCTCAACAACAACCTTCCACAAGTACATGTACCCAGGAATTCATCCGCTCGCTCCCGGATGTCTTCCCTTCCCCATTTCCTTAAGGTCAGCTGTCTCAGGAGTCCACTTATGTCACCTTAGTGGACTCCCTTCCCCACTCCCCCTTCCTTCCCCGGATCTGTCTCCAGGAGTCCACTTATGTCACCTTAGTGGACTTCCTTCCCCACTCCCCCAGAGTCAGCGGTGCCTTCCCCGGATCAGTGTCTCCAGGAGTCCACTTGTGTCACCTGAGTGGACTCCCTTCCCCACTCCCCCAGAGTCAGCGGTGCCTTCCCCGGATCAGTGTCTCCAGGAGTCCACTTGTGTCACCTGAGTGGACTTCCTTCCCCACTTCCTCAGAGTCAGCGGTGCCTTCCCCGGATCAGTGTCTCCAGGAGTCCACTAGTGTCACCTCAGGTGGACTCCCTTCCCCACTTCCCCAGAGTCAGCGGTTGCCACCTTCAGTGACCTCGCTGCATGGAAACTTGGTCTTGTCTAGCTGGTCTACGGTAGAGACTGTCCAGGTGGGTGGAATTACTGGAGGTGACACACACAGAAAACTGCGTCCAGTAATTACATCCACCAAGACAGCCTGGACCGTAGGTCAGCTAGACGCCACCAAGCTGCCTCACAGTTCGGCCACCTCCGAGAGGCTAATTAACGTAAATTTTGGAAATCCTTTTATGTTACACTATGAAAATATACGAAGAACAAGTTGTTTTTTACTTATTTAGCTGTTTAAAAGTATTTGTGAGTGTTTTATTATTGCAGATGAATACCCAAATGTTGGTTAATTTGTCCACCACCATCATAACTATGTTAAATATTACACTGCTTTCATTTTTGTTTATTTATCCGTCTTTTACATTTGGCACTCAAAGCCTAACAAGCGCAGAAATTGTTTTCATACACATATATAAGTATTTTCACAAATATTTATACGTTTAAACACATTCACCTTACTCATACATCATTATACATACACTTGCATGCATAAAAAATCACACACAATCCCATGTACTACAAATACGCACACAACAATGTACACAGTTATCTGCTATCACTATAATATGTCTGAGATCACACATACGTGCACACAAATATGTCGCTCCAAAGCCCATCCCACGAACACTTATGTACACATACATGTGTACACATTCTCATAGACATACATGTACTCGTCCACATATTAAACAATGTAGCAGAGACAATATATGGGAAATTTAGATATGAGTATTTGCTTCAATATTCAGAATATATAAGACAAAAAAATGTTGGTTTACAGAATTTTGAGAACATTGTTTGTGTAACTTGTGAATATTTAAAGATGTGACACGACTGAGGCGCTAGTGGAGGACTGTGTGTCATGTGTACATGTTATTATGTACACATTAAATACACGCGTTGTGTATGTGTGCCATGTGTACATGTGTGTTGATGTCATGTGTACATGTTGTGTGTTGATGATTGTCATGTGTACATGTTGTGTGTTGATGATTGTCATGTGTACATGTTGTATGTTGATGATTGTCATGTGTACATGTTGTGTGTTGATGATTGTCATGTGTACATGTTGTGTGTTGATGATTGTCATGAGTACATGTTGTGTGTTGATGATTGTCGTGTGTACATGATATGTACACATTAAATACACGTGTTATTGTGTATGTGTGCCATGTGTACATGTTATGTACACATTAAATACACGTGTTATTGTGTATGTGTGCCATGTGTACATGTAAGTTGATGATTGTCATGTGTACGTGTCATTATGTACACATTAATACACGTGTTATTGTGTATGTGTACAATGTGTACATGTTGTGTGTTGATTGTAATGTGTACATGTGTGTTGATTGTCATGTGTACATGTTGTGTGTTGATGATTGTCATGTATACATGTTGTGTGTTGATGATTGTCATGTGTACATGATGTCTGTTGATGATTGTCATGTGTACATGTTGTGTGTGATTGTCATGTGTACATGTTATTATGTATGAATGCTTATAACATGTAAGAATATCGCGTGTACATGTTATTGTGTATGTATGAGTGAAAGTGAGAATCTCTAAATCTCCTCCATGAAAATTGCAACAAATTTAAAAAAACTTCTGTTTTTCGTGTTTCATAAATGAATTTGAAGGTCGCAAATGTTTGTATATATACATACATGTACGTACATGTAAAATGTGTGTACAGAGTTTTAACACAGTATGTTAATAAAGTTCTGGTCTACATGATGGCTTGCCTTGTATACATACATATATATATATATATATATATATATATATATATATATATATATATATATATATATATATATATATATATATATATATATATATATATATATATATACTTTTAACCAAAGTACAGTGACATTACACGTCCTTAACTCCACAGGCGACATCACACATTAACTAAGACTCATTTTTTGGGGTAAATATTTACCATCTTTCTTGCATATTGTAACTTAATTCAACACTTCAGCTATCACAACTCTACTCTACTAACATCTCTCATATAACTTTTCCACAACTATAAATACAGCCAAGTGCAACTTTCCTTTATATAAGTGTTGTTAAGTTCAGTATTTCAGTGTTTACACATGATCCACAGATTACCTTCACTTTCTCAACTGTCACTCTTCTATGTTATCAATATTATCTTTATCATCACTTCAGTAATCATAATTCTGACATAAACTTTACCTGGTATTGTCAGCAGTCTCCAGGCTGACAGCAGAGTCAGCCAGGCTGAGAGCCGAGTCAGCCAGTCTGATAGCAGTATCAGCCAGACTGACAGCAGAGTCAGCCAGGCTGAGAGCCGAGTCAGCCAGTCTGATAGCAGTATCAGCCAGACTGACAGCAGAGTCAGCCAAGCTGACAGCTGTACCACGGAACTGTGCTCTTCTTTACTCTGAATTATTATGTAGATCATACAAGTTTTTTTTGATGTTTACTTTTCACTTTCATCTACACATATATACATACATGTGTACATATATACATCACTACAAACACACTACTACCAACACACATATATGCATACGTGTACACATATACATCACTACAAACACACTACTGCCAACACACATATATACATACATGTGTACACATATACATCACTACAAACACACTACTACCAACACACATATATACATACATGTGTACACATATACATCACTACAAACACACTACTACCAACACACATATATACATACATGTGTACACACATACATCACTACAAACACACTACTACCAACACACATATATACATACATGTGTACACACATACACATCACTACAAACACACTACTACCAACACACATATATACATACATGTGTACACATATACATCACTACAAACACACTACTACCAACACACATATATACATACATGTGTACACACATACATCACTACAAACACACTACTGCCAACACACATATATACATACATGTGTACACACACACATCACTACAAACACACTACTACCAACACACATATATACATACATATGTACACGTTATCATAGACATATCAACACTCTCCCTCACCATTGTTTAATTAAAATTAATATTGTATAAATTGTGTAAGAGAATTTAGAAAATTTTTGTTCATATGATTTAAATTTTCTTTAAGAAAGTGCAATAAGGGTTATAATTTTTTGATGAAATAATGTGGGAAAAGATGTAAATATGTGAAGAAGTGACTAACTTGAGAGACTTTTGGTTAAGATAAAGAAGATATTCAGAAGAATAAACACTTTGTTTAAGTAGAATTAATTATTAAATAAGTTTCTCAGTTCTCATACTTACACTTCTCTCACCTCTTTATTAATGACTTAAAAAAACATTCACCACAACAGACAAAAAATAAAAACTTTCCCTGATGAAAAAAAAAACACTCTCGACTTGGATGATTCGATCTGTTGACAATAAGAATTTTGGTGGTGGCTGCCACGACCTGGCCAGTACGACTGTGTGTTGCCACAACCTGGCCAGTACGACTGTGTTGCCACAACCTGGCCAGTACGACTGTGTGTTGCCACAACCTGGCCAGTACGACTGTGTGTTGCCACAACCTGGCCAGTACGACTGTGTGTTGCCACAACCTGGCCAGTACGACTGTGTTGCCACAACCTGGCCAGTACGACTGTGTGTTGCCACAACCTGTCCAGTACGACTGTGTGTTGCCACAACCTGGCCAGTACGACTGTGTGTTGCCACAACCTGGCCAGTACGACTGTGTGTTGCCACAACCTGGCCAGTACGACTGTGTGTTGCCACAACCTGGCCAGTACGACTGTGTGTTGCCACAACCTGGCCAGTACGACTGTGTGTTGCCACAACCTGGCCAGTACGACTGTGTGTTGCCACAACCTGGCCAGTACGACTGTGTGTTGCCACAACCTGGCCAGTACGACTGTGTGCTGCCACAACCTGGCCAGTACGACTGTGTGTTGCCACAACCTGGCCAGTACGACTGTGTGTTGCCACAACCTGGCCAGTACGACTGTGTGTTGCCACAACCTGGCCAGTACGACTGTGTGTTGCCACAACCTGGCCAGTACGACTATGTGTTGCCACAACCTGGCCAGTACGACTGTGTGCTGCCACAACCTGGCCAGTACGACTGTGTGCTGCCACAACCTGGCCAGTACGACTGTGTGTTGCCACAACCTGGCCAGTACGACTGTGTGTTGCCACAACCTGGCCAGTACGACTGTGTGTTGCCACAACCTGGCCAGTACGACTGTGTGCTGCCACAACCTGGCCAGTACGACTGTGTGCTGCCACAACCTGGCCAGTACGACTGTGTGTTGCCACAACCTGGCCAGTACGACTGTGTGTTGCCACAACCTGGCCAGTACGACTGTGTGCTGCCACAACCTGGCCAGTACGACTGTGTGCTGCCACAACCTGGCCAGTACGACTGTGTGTTGCCACAACCTGGCCAGTACGACTGTGTGCTGCCACAACCTGGCCAGTACGACTGTGTGTTGCCACAACCTGGCCAGTACGACTGTGTGTTGCCACAACCTGGCCAGTACGACTGTGTGTTGCCACAACCTGGCCAGTACGACTGTGTGTGGCCACAACCTGGCCAGTACGACTGTGTGTTGCCACAACCTGGCCAGTACGACTGTGTGTTGCCACAACCTGGCCAGTACGACTGTGTGTTGCCACAACCTGGCCAGTACGACTGTGTGTTGCTACAACCTGGCCAGTACGACTGTGTGTTGCCACAACCTGGCCAGTACGACTGTGTGTTGCCACAACCTGGCCAGTACCACTGTGTGTTGCCACAACCTGGCCAGTACGACTGTGTGTTGCCGCAACCTGGCCAGTACCACTGTGTGTTGCCTCAACCTGGCCAGTACGACTGTGTGTTGCCACAACCTGGCCAGTACGACTGTGTGTTGCCACAACCTGGCCAGTACGACTGTGTGCTGCCACAACCTGGCCAGTACGACTGTGTGTTGCCACAACCTGGCCAGTACGACTGTGTGTTGCCACAACCTGACCAGTACGACTTTGTGTTGCCACAACCTGGCCAGTACGACTGTGTGTTGCCACAACCTGGCCAGTACGACTGTGTGTTGCCACAACCTGGCCAGTACGACTGTGTTGCCACAACCTGGCCAGTACGACTGTGTGTTGCCACAACCTGACCAGTACGACTGTGTGTTGCCACAACCTGGCCAGTACGACTGTGTGTTGCCACAACCTGGCCAGTACGACTGTGTTGTCACAACCTGGCCAGTACGACTGTGTTGCCACAACCTGGCCAGTACGACTGTGTTGTCACAACCTGGCCAGTACGACTGTGTTGTCACAACCTGGCCAGTACGACTGTGTTGCCACAACCTGGCCAGTACGACTGTGTGTTGCCACAACCTGACCAGTACGACTGTGTGTTGCCACAACCTGGCCAGTACGACTGTGTGTTGCCACAACCTGGCCAGTACGACTGTGTTGTCACAACCTGGCCAGTACGACTGTGTTGCCACAACCTGGCCAGTACGACTGTGTGTTGTCACAACCTGGCCAGTACGACTGTGTGTTGTCACAACCTGGCCAGTACGACTGTGTTGTCACAACCTGGCCAGTACGATTGTGTGTTGTCACAACCTGGCCAGTACGACTGTATGTTGTCACAACCTGGCCAGTACGACTGTGTTGTCACAACCTGACCAGTACGATTGTGTGTTGTCACAACCTGGCCAGTACGACTGTATGTTGTCACAACCTGGCCAGTACGACTGTGTTGTCACAACCTGGCCAGTACGACTGTGTTGCCACAACCTGGCCAGTACGACTGTGTGTTGTCACAACCTGGCCAGTACGACTGTGTGTTGTCACAACTTGGCCAGTACGACTGTGTGTTGTCACAACCTGGCCAGTACGACTGTGTTGTCACAACCTGGCCAGTACGACTGTGTGTTGTCACAACCTGGCAAGTACGACTGTGTGTTGCCACAACCTGGCCAGTATGACTGTGTTGCCACAACCTGGCCAGTACGACTGTGTGCTACTGTCTCCCAGACTGTTGTTATGTACTGTGATGTATCAATGAATGCATACTGAATGCATACTACAGTACTGAATATTGTAGTGCACTATGTTGCAGAGATATATGCCACGAAGCCGGTAAGTACTGCTTTTATGTGTTTTTCACCACCATCGTTGTGTTGTGATGTGTATAAAGTCTGTCTGATACACCAGAGATAATAACACTGTATGTAACATGTTTGGTAAATATCTGATTAAAGACTTATTAACATGATTCTTTTCTTAGGATTCTGTTGCTAGGATTCAAGTGTGTAAGTCTGGACGCTACTGGAAGAACACTACTGGAAGGATTGTTACCAGAAGATTCTGGTGGGTTTATGCTGGAAATAGAGTGCTGGCAGGACTCTGTTGGTAAAAGACTTTAGGTGGAGGTTCGTTTGTTACTTATAAGATGAATCAAGTCAGCTGGTATTATACGTCTGCGTGATGGTGGTGTCTCCACCGAGATTATCCTTTCAGCGATTCTTTTTTTAAGTTTCTTCCTTATGGGAAAGGGAATTTTGTCTCTTTTTGTCACATCACAAATACAATCGGTGATGTTTCCTCTAGAAAATTAATGATGGATGATTTACATGAGCGAACACAGTAGAGGGTGACAATTGTCATTCCATGACTGTGTTTTCTTTCTTCATCAGAAACACAGTACTCGATGAAAAGAAACCTCACAAACTTCAAATACAACGACTAATACATTCCAAGAAGTAAGGAATGACATCAAGGCCAGGAGCGTGACACCAACTGCTAATAAAATGGTGACCAACAGAAAATTCGGTGTGCTGGACACACGAGATGGAAAACAATATTATATACTTAAAACTAGGAAACACAAAACTATATGTGTCTTCTGGATCTTCTACATTGTGTTAACGTCTCCTCGCAGATCATAACTCTTAACTCTGGAACAAGCACAGCACTTTCTCTGAACATTCTCTAATACGTTTACATGTTCGTAGAGGTGCGGGTTATATGCTGGTGCTGCTTACTCCATAATGGACATCACATCTCTTACATTGCCCGGAATAATTCGATCGAGATTCTGGAAGGTTGATCACTGTGTCTTTCACTCTGAGGTTTGTGGCTGTGTCCCTGAGGTCTATGTTCTGAGTCCGCTAATCTTGCCTCTTCTTTAATTTTCTTAACTTCGCCCTTTCAAGGAAAGCAGTCCAAGGCCATGGAATATGGCAGGGAAAACCGTCCAGGGAGATGAAATGTGAGAGGGAAACCAACCCAGGGAGATGGAATATGACAGGGAAACCAGTCCAGGGCGATGGAATATGACAGGGAAACCAGTCCAGAGCGATGGAATATGACAGAAAAACCCGCCAAAGGAGATGGAACATGACAGGAAAAAACAGTGAGACGGAATATAAAAGGGAAACCCGTCCAGGGAGACGTAATATGACAATGAAACCAGTTATGGGAGATGGAATATGACAGAAAAACCCGTGCAAGGCGATGTAATATGAGAGGGAAACCCGTCCAGAGCAACGGAATAAAACAGAAACCCGCCCAAAGCGATGGAATATGAAAGGGAAACACGCCCAGGGAGATGGAAAATGACAAGGAAACCAGTCCAGGTCGATGGAAAATGGCAGGGAGATGGAATATGAAAAGAAAACCCGTCCAGGGTGATGGAATATGACAGAGAAACCGGTCTAGGGCGATGGAATATGACAAAGAAACCCATCCAGGGAGATGGAATATGACAGGGAAACCCGTCGAGGGCGATGGAATGTGACAGCGAAACAATTTCAGGGCAATGGAAAATGACAGAGAAACCTGTCCACGGTGATGAAAAATAACCAGGAAACCCGTACAGGGAGATGGAATATTGCAGAAAACCGTCCAAAACGAGGAAATATGACAAGAAAATCTGTCTACTGAAATAGAAAATGACAGGAAAACTCATCCATTACATAGAAAACGACAGAAAAACAGAAAATGAAAGAAAAACACGTCCAAGGCTATAGAAAATGAGGAGTTGTTCTGTTCAGGACGATGGAAAACAGGACAACCCGTCCAAGGCTGTGGAAGATGACAGAGAAACCCGTCTAGAGCGATGAAAAACTACAAGAAA